>NC_044983.1:81291097-81370564 GCF_008728515.1 Papio anubis
TTTTTTAATAGCATTCTATTGGGTTTATGTGTGTCTTTTTTTTTTTTCTATTGGACAGAGTTTCCCTCACGTCGCCCTGGCCGGAATGAAGTGGCATGATGTTGACTCACTACATCCTCTGCCTCCCAGGTGCAAGCTGATCTGGGCACAATGGTGTTCATAGCCACTGCAGGATTCATCTTCAACATCTTCTCATCTCTTCTTAAAACAAGCTGTACCCCATCCCTCTGCCCCTCCCAGACCTCTGTCCTTCTTCCACCGCTAGCCTCCCTCAGCCTGCCTGGACTTTCATGGTCTCTGAGAACAAAGCCAGCCCCCTGGCCCCCCAGCCTCCTGCCAGTCTTCCCTCCTGGGCGTCTTCCTCTTCTCTGGGGCTTTCTGAACCTCCCCTCCCCCACCCGAGTTTTCCCCCACCCCCGGGGGCAGGCACAGAATCAATGTCTCTAGGAATTTCAATCGTAAAAATAAAAGAATTTAAAAACAACGGAAAGGCATTTGCTCCTCCATGTGCCCTTACCTGTTTTTCTGTAGAGGCACCACGCTGGCACTTGGGCTCTGGAATTACACATCTGGGTTCAACTTCCACCACTTACTGGCTTTGGCATCTTGGACAAAGGACATCTTTGTGCTTCTACGTTTTTTCTTTAATGTGTGATCATAATTGTCACGGTGAGGAATGAATGAAGCAACACATGGCAGGCCTTGAAACAATCGCACATAGTAGGTATTCGATTCATGTTAACTCTGTTTCCTTCTTATAATGGCTTACATTGGGAAATCGTGAACACTGTATCCTTAACCCTTGGAACAACCCAATGGGTAGGTAAATAAAGCTTAATTTTATACCTCAAGAAACCATGCATCTTCACCTGCGCCAAATGCTCATGATTGTAAGGAGCACTGGTGGTTCGTTTATTATGTACTTGGTACTTTGCACCTATTAACCCAGTTAGTCCTCATAATAGTTGTGAGAGAGAGAGCGTTTTATCCCCATTTGACAGATGAGGAAACTGAAGCACAAGTGTTAAGCAGTTTATCCGAGGTATCCTAGCTACAAGTCAGGTGCAGGCAGCCTGGCTGCAGAGCCCTTGCTCTGTCCGCTGCACTACCTGACTTCCCAGGAGTATGTACGCTGAGAGTCAAAGTGGATTCTTCCACACAGACCAACCAATTACAATGTCTGAATCAGTCAAGCGACTTCCAGTTGGGCTCCAGGAGAGAAGGAATCATCACGGCCTCTCTAAATCCATGTTTCCATTTTGAATCTTCAATGAGAGATGAGACACTAAGTGGCTAGTTTTGGTGGAGTGGCTGATTTTACACATGTGTTTGTGTGCGTGCGTGTGTGTGTGTGTGTGTGTGTGTGTGTGCACCTCACTAAAGTAAACTGATAGTTTGAATGCTTACATTACCATTAATTTAATTTGTATATGTGAGCCCCCACACACCTATATACAAACACACCCTGTTCCAGAACAATGACTTAGTGAAGAATGGGATTTCCACTCTGTCACACAAATTGAGGAAAGCACTGAAGTAGGGCATTTCTGATTGATTTTACCATTGCTGGAATTTTCTTTTCCTTTATAACATAGACTCCTTCTGTGGAGATTCCATAAATTAAAGTCTTTTTTTTATTGTGCGTTATTTCTTTTAATTTTCATAATTTATTTCAATTTTAAACTTTAATTTTAAGTTGAAAATAAAAATTATATATGTTTACGGCATTCAACATGAGGTTTCATATATGTATACGTTGTGGAATGACAAAATGGAGCTAATTAGCATACTCATTTCCTCACATACATATTTTATTGTGATGAGAACATGTTTACAATCTACACTTACAGCTGTTTTCAAGTATACAATGCTTAGTTATTAGCTATAGTTGTCATGCTGTTCAGTAGATCTCTAGAACTATTCCTATGTGAAATTTTGTATTGTTTGACTAACATCTCCCGAGTCCCTCCCCGGCCCCTGCCTCTGGTAACCACCATTCTGCTCTCTACAACCATGAGTTCAATTTTGTTAGATTCCACGTAGAAGTGAGATCATGCAGCATTTGTCTTTCTGTGCTTGCTCTTTACAACTTTATTACATATTTATTCCTCTTTCCAGATAGGGTCTCACTCTGTCACCTAGGCTGGAGTACAGTGACACAAACACGGTCACCATGGCCTCCACCTCCCGAGGTCAAGAGATCCTCCCACTTCAGCCTCCTGAGTAGCTAATACCACAGGCGTCCAACACCACACCTGGCTAATTGTTGTAGCTTTTCTAGAGATGGGGTATAACCATTGTTGCCCAGGTTGATGTCGAACTCCTGAGCTCAAGTGCTCCACCTGTCTTAGCATCCCAAGGAAGTGAGTGAGATTAGAGGCATCAGCAACCGTGTCCGGCCTCTTTATTTCACTCAGTATAACATCGTCTAGGCTCATTCATGTTGTAAATGACATGCTTTCTTTCTTTTATTTTAAGGATGAATAGCATTCTTTTAGGTATGTATGCCTTTTTTTTTTTTGAGGCAAAGTTTCACTAACGTCACCCAAGCTGGAGTGTAGTGGCATAATAGTGGCTCACTAGAACCTCTGCCTCCCAGTTTCAAGGGATCCTCCTGCCTCAACTGAGATTAGAGGCATGTACCACCATGCCCAGCTAATTTTGTGTTTCTAGTAGAGATGGGGTTTCACCATGTTGACCAGGCTGATCTTGAACTCCTGACCTCAACTGTTCCACCAGGCTTGGCTTCCCAATGTGCTGGGATTACAGGTGTGAACCACTGGGCTGGACCTCATTGTGGTTTTAATTTGCAACACGGAACTTTTACGAGAGACTTTACAAATTAGTTGGTTTGAAGGCCTTAATGGAGAATTGGGGAAACATCAGGAAAAAACCAATATACTCAGAAGAGAATACTTTACAGCACCCAAGAGAAGTCAAACATCTGTAGTAAATATAGAAATGCAATTAAAATGTAAATGAGGCACTATTTTTAATCACTGGATTTTTAAAAAACACTATCCCCAATTCTGACAACAGTGTGGTATTTTGAGGCAGCATTAAATTGATAAAATATGTATTTGAAATAGATATTGATATATATCGATTGTCATTGATACCTTCATATCCTTTGATTGATGAATCTCAAGTTTATATAATCTGTCTAAGGAAATTGTCCAAAAGAACCTGAATCAAATGTACAAAAACATTACTACTCCATTATTATTTTTTATTTTTTACTATACTTGAAGTTCTAAGGCACGTGTGCACATTGTGCAGGCTTGTTACATAGGTATACATATGCAGTGCTGGCTGCTGTACCCATCATCTCATCATTTACATTAGGGATTTCTCCCAATGCTATCCCTTCCCCCGCCCTCCACCCCATGACAGACCCCGGTGTGTGATGTTCCCCACCCTGTATCCAAGAGTTCTCATTGTTCAGTTCCCACCTATGAGTGAGAACATGGGGTATCTGGTTCTCTGTCCTTGTGACAGTTTGCTCAGAATGATGGTTTCTAGCTGCATCCATGCCCCTGCAAAGGACATGAACTTATCCTTTTTTGTGGCTGCATAGTATTCCATGGTGTATATATGCCACATTTTCTCTATCCAGTTTATCTTTGATGAACATTTGGGTTGGTTCCAAGTATTTGCTATTGTGAATAGTGCCACAATAAACATACGTATGCGTGTGTCTTTATAGTAGCATGATTTCTAATATTTTGGGTATATACCCAGTATTGGGATCTCTGGGTCAATTGGTATTTCTGACTCTAGATCCTTGAGGAATCGCCAGACTGTCTTCCAGAATGGTTGAACTAGTTTACACTCCCACCAACCCAGGCAAACAGGGTCTGGAGTAGACCTCCAGCAAACTAAAAAGATCTACAGCTGAGGAACCTGACTGTTAGAAGGTAAACTCAAAAACAGAAAAAGGAATAGCATCAACATCAAGAAAAAGGACATCCACACCAAAACCCCAGCTGTAGGTCACCAAAATCAAATACCAAACATAGATAAAACCACAAAGATGGAGAGAAACCAGAGCAGAAAAGCTGAAAATTCTCAAATCCAAACTGCCTCTTCTTCTCCAAAGGATCGCAGCTCCTTGCCAGCAATGGAACGAAGCTGGATGGAGAATGACGAGCTGACAGAAGTAGGCTTCAGAAGGTCGGTCATAAAAGTCTTTCTAATATGAGTCTGCAGTGATTTCTTCAATCTAAACTTGTAACAAACCTTTAGAGAACACATTTTAGGCTAAGGGATGCTGTCCATAGTAGTTGTTTAAACATCGGAATAACTTTAAAATTATTTTACAGCTGGGCACAGTGGCTGAGGCCTGTGATCCCAGCACTTTGGGAGGCAGAGGCAAGTGGATCATACAAGATCGCACCACTGCACTCCAGCCTAAGTGACAGCGTGAGACTTCATCTCAAAAAAACAAAAACAAGCAAGCACAAATTATTTTACATGTAAAAAGCTGAACTAAGATTCCAAAGGATATATTAATCATTCAATCATCTAAGCAACCAGTTTAAAGGTAAATTAATCATGCAAATTACCAGCTTGATGGTAATTGAATGATTCAAATGACTAGTTCATTTTAGTTATGCACACACAGACATATATATATAAAATATCCAACATAGATATAAAATATCTAAGAGTATCAGTCAATCCAACATTTATTTTCTGCTTTTTGTAGGTATCAAGCACAGGAGTTGGCAGGGCACACACTTTCAACTGATTCAAGCACAGTACTTCACACTCGTGTGTGTGAGCACGCACATACACACACACCATAATTGTTCCAAGTGGTGAGCCTGTGATGCAAGCTGGCCAATCAGAATTTCCCCTAGGGCTTTTCCAACTAACGATAGGAGGAAGAAGCGTCTTTTACTATTAGCTAATGGAACTTATTAGTATATGAACTCAGAAGTGTGTCTCATTTCTTAGAAAGTGAGAAGAAGGGCTCATGGAGAAGCCCACTGAGCTAACGCGGCTGACATAGAGAAAGATGTGGAAAAGGAGCATGATTGCACTCTGGTGACCTTGAAGTTCCTGGTGATAGAGTTCTCTAAGGCCACTGCTGCACCTTTCTCTCTCAAACCGGCTCAACCAATTTCCCCTTTCTGTTTATTTAAGTTCCTGTTAAGATCTGGGAACTTGCTTCCTGTAAATACAAAGGAGTAGTACAAATGCCATCCTCCATGGCACTCGGTGTTAGAGAGAGCTCTTGCAGTCACTGTTGCTGGGCTGTAGACTGACACATTCTTTTCTTTCCTTTTTTGGTGGCAATTTGGTAGAACATACCAAATTTTACAACCAACATTTACACAGGCAAAAACACTTTGGCCTATACATTCCACACTTAAGAACCTCCGCTATAGAAATATTAACACACTTGATACATGATATACAAGAAAGATGTACACTGAGGTACTTTTGTACTAGCCAGAAATCAGTGGCAACCAAACTACCAATAGAGAAATGCTGAAAATAACTTATGGCTCACCTACCATGGAGTGCTTTGCACATAAATTATAAGCTGTCTACATATGGAAGGATGAGCATGACATGTTATTGGAGAAAAAAATCAAATTGCAAAGCTAGAATCCAATTTTGGTGACAACAAGCTAGAATTAAATAAGTATACAGGTATTGTATATGTTTTTTGTTTTGTTTTGTTTTTGAGAGACAGTCTCCCTCCGTCACCCAGGCTGGAGTTCAGTGGTACGATCTCGGCTCATTGCAACCTCCACCTCCTGGGTTCAAGCGATTCTCCTGTCTCAGCCTACTGAGTAGTTGGGACTACAGGTGCCTGCCACCACACCCAGATAAGTTTTGTATTTTTAGTAGACATGGGGTTTCACCATGTTGGCCAGGCTGGTCTTGAACTCCTGACCTCAAATGATCCACCGACATTGGCCTCCCCAAATGGTGGGATTACAGTCGTGAGCCACTGTGCCTGGCCTGTGTATGTTTATATGCGCATGAGAACTCTGCAAGCATACATACAAAGTTGTTAAAGTGGTAAGGCCTAAAGTGTGTGAACAAGAGTGAGCAAAGGGGATAATTTTACTTTTAATTTAAATTTATAGATATCTGCATTGTTTGTATTCAAGTTGTGTGTATTACCTTGTTAGTTTTTAAAAGCAATTTTGCAAAGATAGAGTTGGAAGAGAAACTCCTTAGAAAAGGGAGAGGGTATAAATAAGCAGAGATCGTAAGGTTTGGCTTCGGCTCCAACTCTACCATGTTTTGTCACTTGGAATAAATAGATCCATCTCTCTGTCTTTGTTCATGCATCTGAAAAATGAGATATTTGAGTTATATGGGCATTAAGTCCATATATGGCCCACATTAGGTACACATGCCCAATTTAGGAACACAGGTCCTTTTTGTTTTATGACATACACAAACACAACTTTGAATTTAGAATGACATTTGGAATACACACATTAAACAAAAATGCATGAGCATTAAACATGTCTTAATTATAATATAGTGACCACACTTTAACCCAGAGATTTACTTATATTTATCTTTTTTCTCCAAATTAACATTGCCATTGTTGCTGCTGAAATGATTGCTATGCTACCTTTTATTACTATGTTACCTTTTTATTACTATTTTACATATGTAAAATCAAAGCCTGTAACACCTTCACTTGCCTTATATTTTGATTCTCCCTGTATGGGTGAAGGTTGTATAGTGGAATTTCTATTAAGGAAGGAGGTTCACTTCCCTGATGAAGCAGGGAAGTGAACAGCAGCTTTCTTTCTATTTACCGATGAGCTTCTAGATCTACCAGGAGATCCAATACACTGAAGGTGAAACCCTAGTTTATGGAATTTCCTTGTTTTAATCAGGGCTAATAAGAAGGCCAGAGGCAAGCTGAATCATGTCTACAGGTCTTCCTTCGGTCTGTACCTTCTTTTCCCCTGGGGCAATGTGAATACCCTTAGGCAGAGCACGTACTCTGTCCCCCCATACCCTCAGGTTGAGCTCAGTTCTCACCTACAGCAAAACACTTCACAGGTTACTGTGTCTGTCTGGTTTCATAACTCCTTAGCAAGTGTTTAAACCACCTGTAGAGTAACAAAGTGGGATTCCCACCCTGGGGAGGAGACACACTGCCAGTTTCTTCATGCTTAGTCATAAGAACAAGTAAATGCAATGATCTTGGGTCTTATTCAAACACACAGTCACTTTGAAACAGATATAACAATCTTAGATCAGGTTATATAAGTCTGTAAATTCACCTTTCCACTTAACTCACTTTCCCTTTTCATGCATTGTGATTATAAAGTAAGTACTTTTCTAAATAGAACACTGTGTTAGAACAAATACTAATTTTATCAGATAAAAAACTGTTTCTTAGAAGTCACTTACTACCTTGTATAAAGAGGTATCTCTTTGCAAGGAGGTGTCATATACTAAACAGCAAAATTTCTAGAGTATCACCATCACAGCTAACTCAATGGCTAGGCATTTGGAGTAGTCCAGAAAGCCTGGTCGAATAGCCTAATGAATAAATACAAATGTCTGGCTAATTCTAAATTTGAACTGTGAAGGAAAACAACAGTGACTGACACATAATTTAAACGAGTCATTTTTGTTCACAATTTGAGGTTGATTGAAATTGCCAGAGTGTAAACCACACAAATGCAAAGGTTTTCCTCCCGTTTGTCTACTGGTGGATCCTAAGTGCCTGAGAATGGGAACTACCTATCCCCACCTGCACTGCCACACACAGTTTACTGGAAATATTAACATGACTTGACTAGTCCACTGTCTTCATTAGCATAACTTTGTCACTCCAGGAGACTCTTGCCCAGGCACATAACTTGATTATTCTAAACTGTTATATCATGATCCTTACCCAATTCTAATCTAGTCTTCTCCTCTCCCTAACATTGAAAGACCCTCTTTCAACCAAACTTTTAATTCTCAACAAATCTGACCTTGCCTGTGTAATCAGAGACACAACCGCTACTTGGTAGAGCTGCCATTGTCCCGTATCAATAAACTCAAGAAACTCAGCTTGGTCTCATTCGTGGGTTGTGTCAGTAATATATCGGGATCCAGCATTAAACATGTTGAGAACAGCATTGGGCACAGAGTAGGCACTTGATAAATACCTGTTGAATGAGTGAGTGGATGCTATGTAGTCAGATTTGAAGGGATTTTAAAAGCCCTATTAAGTCTACATCAGAAGGGAGTTAGCCCATGTAAATGCCCATTGGCAGCACAGTTGACTCTGGGAGGAGAGACACGTTACACTATAAGTATTAACATGCTACTGGTGATTCCATAGCTAGAGTTGGCATGTTTACCATATTTTTTTAAATTAAATTACTCTTTTTGAGTTTGAGTCAAGGAGTATAAGTCAATGGTTCATGAAAAAGCAGGAGGTGAGTGTTTTTTGACCTACCCTTGTTAGAAAATGGCTGAGGTGACATGAAGGAATCATAGTTTACACATCAATGGAAAATGTCTGTCTGCTCATTTACCTCAGATTTCCGTAGGTGGCATTTTGGTACCCTTTACTATTCTTTTCCAGATAAAACACGTTTTCCTGGAGGGTTTTCTAAGCTCACATACAGCCTTCCTTGTTTTATCTGTTAAGACAGTGAGAAGTCGTCTTATCTGATTTTACACAGCTCTCATTCTCAATGGTAATTTAACTCATAGCTGTAAGCAGCTGGCCAGTAAAATTCCCAACTGAATGTATTATTTAACAGAGGGGAAAGAAAATAAGACTAAAGCCATTTTATAATAAATAATTTAAATATGGAAAAGGTCCACGGCACACTGACCTGGAATATCAATAGGGAGCAATATGTAAGAATTATTTCAGAAAGACTTATTTTAGGTGCTAAATTAGAATTTAACATTAACCTCAAATGCAAGAGCAAGCCCTTTCAGTTTTCCAATATTCCAAGGTAAGACAGTCAGACAGGTCTGTTTTGGGTTTTGGGCATTTTTTGTTTTTGTTTTTCTTTCTTTCTTTCTTTCTTTCTTTTTGTCTTTTCTTTCTTTCTTTCTTTCTTTCTTTTTTTTTTTTTTTTTTTTTTGAGACAGAGTCTCATTCCTGTCAACCAGGTTAGAGTGCAATGGTGTGATCTCGGCTCACTGCAACCTCCGTCTCCTGGTTTCAAGTGATTCTCCTGCCTCAGCCTCTGAAATAGCTGGGACTACAGGTGCCTGCCACTATGCCCAGCTACTTTTTGAATTTTAATAGAGATGGAGTTTCACCATGTTGGCCAGGTTGGTCTCAAACTCCTGACCTCAGCTGATCTGCCCGCCTCAGCCTCCCAAAGTACTGGGATTACAGGCGTGAGCCACTGCGTCCGGCCTTTTTTGTTTTTCTTTTAGATTTTACTGGCAGAATATATAAAGCCCAAAGAATTTAATCCAAATAATCCAAACTTCTGTATTGCATTCATTCTCCCAAGCCATTCAAGACTGAAATACAAAATAATACATGTGAACAATTGTCTTTTTCTTTCCTTCAAAGGAACAAAAAATGTCCTGGCATTTATGAGGATTCTGAAAAACATCTTAAATATAAGATAAATGCTTGGGAGGTGGTGACAGAAAGGAGATGACTTTAGGCCAAGACAGTTCACTGAAGCTTCTGAAAATTATATTCTTTTCTGGGCAGAAGGCAGGGTCACTGATCAGTTACAACTTCATTACTATATTGGTAAAAGACCTTTGTTGTCTCTGAAAGTGTCTGCATTTGGGACATCGTCACAAAGTAGACAAACTTTCAAGAGGCCAAGCCTCAAGGGAGATTCCAGAAGCTGCTCCTGCTTCCCAGCCTCCAGAGAAACCCGAATCTCCAGAAGCAAATGATGATGCTAAACCTTATAAAAAATTAGTTCTAAATAATATCATCTGTACTTGCTCAAACAGTACTGTTTGAAAAACAAATCTCTGGCATGAGTTCTAAACCTACTGTATGTTTCAGCAATTGGTTTATCTTTCTTTTTCATTCCATTTTTTCTCAGTCTCCATAAGCAAATGTCCCTTTTTTCTATTCCTTTGTTTATAAAGCTACCTCTTAAACAACTTCTTTAACTACTTTCTCTTTTGTTAAACTTTCTTTTTCTTTCTTTCTTTCTTTCTTTCTTTTTTTTTTTTTTTTTTTTTTTTTGTGTGTGTGACAGAGTCTCGCTCTGTCGCCCAGGCTGGAGTGCAGTGGCTTGATCTCGGCTCACTGCAACCTCCGCCTCTGGGGTTCAAGCGATTCTCCTGCCTCAGTCTCCCGAGTATCTGAGATTACAGGCACGCACCACCACGCCCAACTAATTTTTGTGTATTTTTAGTAGAGAAGGGGTTTCACCACATTGACCAGGCTGGTCTCAAACTCCTGACCTCAAGTGATTCACCCGCCTCAGCCTCCCAAAGTGCTAGGATTACAGGCATGAGTCACCGCGCCTGGTCATACATTCTTGTGAATTTTTCTAACTTCTATTGCTAATTAATATGCAGGTGCCCGGCGGGAGTTTTTTGTTGTTGTTGTTTCCCAGACATAGTTTTGCTTTTGTTGTCCAGGTTGGAGTGCAATGGGGCAATCTCGGCTCACCGCAACCTCTGCCTCCCGGGTTCAAGCAATTCTCCTGCCTCAGCCTTCCGAGTAGCTGGGATTACAGGCATGTGCCACCACGACCCGCTAATTTTGTATTTTTAGTAGAGAGAGATTTCTCCATGTTGATCAGGATGGTCTCGAACCCCTGACCTCAGGTGATCCACCCACCTCAGCCTCCCATAGTGCTGGGATTACAGGCATGAGCCACTGCACCTGGCCCTAAAACTTTCTGTGTTTCTGTTTATTCAGTCTTTTCCACTCTCTCCCTCTCTCTGCCTTTAGCTCCCATATCCTATGAAATAATAAAAATGGCAAATATGTCTGTATTGCTAATTAGGCATTGAAATTGTACTAAACTAGCCTTATTTGATCTGCATAGCAACAGCATGTAGGAACTATTTACAAGCCTAATTTATAGTTTACAGTTTGAGGGCCGTCAAGTGACCTGCCCAAGATGGAACAGGGTCTGGCGAAACAATAATAACTCAGATGTGCCTGATAACAACTCCTAACCATAATGCTAAACTGCGGACTTCACAGTTACTTTTGCCTCTGAGACTTTCTGCATAATGCATGGCAGCCAGAACCTACATCTTAAAGAATATTTTATATAAATCATTACTGTAATTATAACTTGGAAGAAAACTACAGGGGACAAGCAAATGCATTCAGTAAACTTTGTGACTGCAAGAAAATTAAGCCCACAGATCATTGTTGCAAAACAAAACAACATTATTAAATTATTACCGCTTTGGAACTGCCTGTTTGTGGCAAAAGATTAAGCTGCCTCAAAATTTCCTATGGCAGTCTCACAGCTGTTACCATTTAAATATCCTTAGAATTTATAAGAGTTTGATAGGGGAACAATGAAACCTCAAACTTGGTTTCTATTACCATTAAAGAAAAATCTACCAAAAGAAGCAAACTATTCTATCCCATCACCATCTTGAAGCACAAAAAGGCCACATGTCACCTTGAAAAGCTGATTTCAAACAGAATTGACTGACTAGTTCTCTGCTTGCATTTGTAAACATCTAGAGAGTACAACCAGAAGGGAGATTTCTTTTCTTTCTAGAAGGACAATTTTTTGCTAGTTGATGGGTTATAGTTGGCCTTTAATATGTGAGAATGAGAGATGAAGAAGGGAAGAAATATGCCATTGTCTCTATAGGATTTATTTTAAAGTGGAATGAAGGAAGGAAGGAAGGAAGGGAGGGAGGGGGGGAGGGAGGGGGGAGGGAGGGGGGGACAAGGAGGGAGGACAGGGAGGGAGGGAGGGAGGAAGGACAGGGAGGGAGGGAGAAAGGTCAGGGAGGGAGGGATGAAGGGCAAGGAGGGAGGAAGGAAGGGCAGAGAGGGAGACAGGGAGGGAAGGAGGAAAGGAGGAACAAACAAGAAATACCTAAATAGCACTAGATAGTGAAGGAATAGAGCAATGGGACATTTGTATGAAACATTTTGTGAAGAAAATGCAGATTCTAGGTTGAACAGTTCTCTAAAGAGACCTACAAAATGTGACAAATGTCCTTAAGTTGTATACTTTGTTGACAACTAGAAAATAGTAACATGTCTCTATTTGTAGATCTTACAAGGTCTAGCTAAAATGGGCAATGGTAAGATGAAAGTCACAATAAGATTCAGATGGAATTACAATTTAATGAATGAATGTTTCATAATGATCACAATGTTTTATTATTTTATTTCTACAATATTTCCAAGAGATTGTGAGACAGAAAGAGAATCGTGAGAATCTCTGGAATCTTTATATTTGAAATTTCACCTTCAGATAAAAATTTGCAGAAGGAATAAATACTCCATTAGGTATTCTCGCTTTGTCACTAATAGACTGGGACCTTAGGAAAGACATTCAACATTTCTGGGGCCCTTTTCAACCACCATGATCCTGTGCTACAAACCCTCCTTTTTTTTTTTTTTTTTGAGACAGGGTCCTCTGTCACCCCCGACTACAGTGGCACCATCTTGGCCCACTGCAACCTCCACACACCAGGCTGAAGCAATCCTCCCTCCTGAGCCTCTGGAGTAGCTGGGACCACAGGCATGCACTACCATGCCTGGCTATTTTTATTTTATTTTTTTGTATTTTTAGTAGAGACAGGGTCACACTATATTGCCCAGGCTAGTCTCCAACTCCTGAGCTCAAGTCATCTGCCTGCCTCTGCCTCCCAAAGTGCTGGGATTACAGGTGTAAACCACCATGCCCAGTCTACAGTCCCCACTTTTCACCAGGTAGGATGGTCAGTGCTTCACACCAGCATCACAGAATCACTTCCTGGAGAAGGCTCGTGCATCCAGCTTAACCACATCTGCCCAGCTGGGCTCTACCTTCAGGCTGAAAGTATAGACTGTGTGGCTAATTTTCGTGGCTAAAAACATTGCCATTTTCTTCACAGACAATCTTCTATATCAATTCTCAAATGTTTTGGTTTTAGAAACTTGTTTACTAAAAAAATTACTAAGAATCCCATAGATTTTTATTTATGTGGGTTATAGTTGTCAAGATTTGTCTTCCTTGAAATCACTCTGAGAAAAACTTAAAACTTACTTATTTGCTTAAAACAATAACAAACCATTACATATATAATGTATCTTTATGAAAAATAAATATACGTTATAAACAAAAAACAATCTAGTAAGAGAATGTAAAGGAAATTTTGACAAATTCTTTAGTGTCCAACTGAACGGGTCTGTTGCAACATCACATATGTAGCCTTCAGAAAACTCCACTGTAAACTCATGAAAGAATGAGAATGATAAAAGAATACAACTTCTTAGTATCATTACAAAAATGCTTTAGACCTACCAGAGCTTTTGAAAGAGTTTCAGAAAACCCAAGGAATTCCAGACTCCACTTTATAACTGCTGTTCTATATGATATAGTTAGTCTAAATTGAAGAAGATTTTCTATATAATTATAAAGGGTTATATAGTTATATCCATTATGAAAATAGCTTAGTAAACATTTTTTGTAACTCATCCTGAAAATAATAATAAAACAATATTTAATACTTATAAAGTACTCCCTTATATCAAGCTCTGTGGGAAGAGCTTTACAAATGTTATTTCACTTAATCCTCAAAAGATTGTGCCACTAACGAATTACTGTCCCATTTAACACGTGAAGAGACCGAGCTTTGAAGAGTGTAAGTAATTTGCCCAAGGCCACATCATTAGCAGACTTGATACTTAGCCTTTGAGCATAGGTACTGACTTCAGGCCACACAAGATCCTAATGAAGACATCTTATTGTGCCTTCAGAAAAGGTTGCTCAGCACTGAAAATAATTATCTCACTTAATCCTTGCAAAAACTCTGTGAGAATCACTTTATAATCCTGTTTTTACTGATGGGCAAATAGAGCCAAGCTGCACAGTTGGCTTCCAGGAGGAACGACCTTGTTGGCCTGTACACGTCCTGTGCCACTAGTCTTTGATCTCCAGCGTGAATTGGTCTAATCTAGAGAATGTTCGGTGCAGGTCCCAGGTTGTGGGGAGAAAACAGCACTTATTTTTATCTTTATCTTAGAAATGAGAAAGTAATCGGCTTTAAAAGTATTGAATACATAGATTGATGTTTGTCCTTCATTGGACTGTGAGCACTTAAGATGTGAGAAGCATCCTGAGGACAGAGCAGGTGGCTCTCAACAGAGGGTTATTACTCTTATGGCAGATGATGAGTGTCCAGTCAAGGAGCTTTATGGATTTACTATTTTTTGTTTTAGATAAAATAATACTTATAGAATGGACATGCGGTTTAAAAAGATTTCTGATAAAAAACAGAACAAAATAAAAATCAAAATGAAGCAAATACTACTAATTCAGATTCAAACAAGAAAGAAAACAGTAGACTTGACCCTTTCCTTAAACTTATTGCCATCTTTTATCAGCAATACTACAGGATTTTTTCAAAAATCAGTTTAACCAGTACTAGAAATGAGTCGGCCCAAATATTTGAAATGATCAAGAGACTATCTGGACTTTGGATTTTCGTCCATCATAGTTAGTTACGAATTTCAGGAAGTAAATGTTGTGCAAATGAAAACATGAAACCATCATGATTAGGAAGGTATTATAAGATATCATGTATCTCATCTTTAAATTTTTTTGCAATTTCTTTTCTTGATGTACATTTATAATATAGACAGCATATTAGTAGGATAGTAGAGGAATATAGTTTATTAGTAATAAATATACATATTCACTGAGTTCCTATTCATCACGCCTGTAATTCCAGCACTTTGGGAGGCCAAGGCGGGTGGATCACGAGGTCAGGAGATCAAGACCATCCTGGCTAACATGGTGAAACCCTGTCTCTACTGAAAATACCAAAAAAAAAAAAAAAAAAAAAAATTAGCCGGGCATGGTGACGGATGCCTGTAGTCCCAGCTACTCGGGAGGCTGAGGCAGAAGAATGGTGTGAACCCAGGAGGTGGAGCATGCAGTGAGCCGAGATCACACCACTGCACTCCAGCCTGGGCGACCGAGGAACACTTCGTCTCAAAAAAAAAAAAAGTTCCTATTTATAGAAGGCCTTGATCAAAATGTTTTGGCAAATCCTGCCCTATGTTGAATTAAATGGTACCTAGCTCCATAATGAAACTCCAGATTCTTTCCAGCTCTAATATTCTATAATTCTGATTTTTGTGTCAAAGGTCTGAATTAAGGGTGGAAGGAAAAAACCAAAACTCTATTTCACACTATTTGTTATTGTAACACATGGAAATATGGGAAATTATTTTCTGTTGAGAGCCAATATACTAATAGAGCATTACTTGTCCAACAGCTAAGTGCCTCCCTCATATAATCCATGTTTACTGATAGTTAAATGACTTCCTAGCCCTTTTTAATATAATGTATTTGTTGTATTCTAAGTGCCTACTATCCCATTTCTCACTTTGTGCTTGTTAAGAACACCCTAAATTTCCCATAGAAACCATCCTTCCCCAACAGTTCAGTCCTAAGGCTTGGGGAAAGGCATGTTTTATATGCCTAAGTCAAGTGGCACCTAACAACATAACTCAACTCAGGTCAATGAGGAGACTGAAATGCTACTGCCTTTGTACGTGGGTGGATAGAGGGCTGCAGCTGCTGTCAGATGTCTTATTACTACATGGACTCTTAAGATTGAAGCCTGGAGAGAAAAGCAGGGCAAGGGGATGGAAAAAGACCCCAACCAATGCAGTTTCTACAAAATTAGTACTTTTTGACTTTTTAATTGAGTGTTACTTAAGCTTACTAGCATGTTCTCAAGGCCGCTCTTCATAAATGATCCAAAACTGACTAACATTAAAATCTTTAAGAAAGTATTAATAAAGTATTTTCTTCCTCGAGGTTCAGGTTTTTATTCCCAGTAGGAATACATTTATGGCAAGATGTTTCTGGGACACAAAATCTTCAGACTGGTCTCTTATGGAGATGGAAGTTTCTGTGTGACTTTCTTGGATTTCTTTTTTGTCACTCACATGGACAGCAACTATATAAACTGTTACATTCCTCTCTAAGGGTAAAGAAAGGGTAAGAAAATTATATTGCAAACCAAATCTAAACTGAAAAATAGCAAGAAAGTTAAGTAACAAGCAGAACCATAGAAAAACCAAGCATAGTCTTTTATATTTTCAGACGGTCAATTCCATTAACTAGAAGTTTCTACTAATCAGCACATCCATGGAACCAAGTACAGTCATTGTCACTTTATCTAATGACAACCCTGAGCCATCACTGCAAACCCCCTCCATTCGGGCTTACCTGGGCTCTGATGGCTTTGGTTAAAACCTTTCTGACTTACATTCAATCTCCCCAACAGTATACTCACACAAAGTAGGAATCTGCTCTTTGATCTTTCTCAGCATAGTCATAGGGGGAAAAAATAGAACGAACAAAAGGAACAAAGTAGAAAGATGAAGTTGATGAGTGTAAAGAAATAGCACAAACTCTTGGGTACATGCAACCTATTTAGACACAGCCTAGACAATAACCATGATTTCCCCTGGAGTGCAAAAATACACAAAGAACTACCAGGTGCTGGTAGAAGAGGTATGAAGCAAGCTGTGAAAATAGCATAGTTACGGGGGGGGGGGGGGGGGGTACTGTTGTGATTTGCATTCTTAATTAAGCATATTTTCTGTTCTTATGAAGCAAGAGCCAATTCGCTGTTACTAGCACAGTTGAACAATCTTTTAGGAAACCTAGAATAAATGAAATGTAGCTAAGTCGTTAATGATCAAAACAAAAATGTCCCACTAAGAAAATGCTTATTTTCTCTAGAGGGGTTTTCTCTTCTTCGTCAATATTTGTTATTCCAATCAGGTAATTAAGTGCTTGTAGTATACCCAGTAAATATATTTGGTTAACTATCAATTAGGTGATTATTTCCCTGAAGTTCCACATAAAGGAGTCTGTCTCATACTCTCATTAAGCATAGGCCCACCAGCCCTGACCACTGTATGTTGTAATTATTTGTTACATGTTTCATTTTCTCTCTCTTACAAGACTATGAGCACGTTGAGGGCATGCATTTTTTTTCATTGTAAGAAGGGCTAATATTTACTAAGTGACACTTATATGCCAGATTCTATTTTAAGTGTAAGATCAGTTATTGGATTTAAAACTCACAAAACCTTATGAAATGGGAACTATTAGTATTCTCATTTTAGAGAGGAGGAAATTTAAACTCAGAGGCATTAATTTGCTTGAGTTCACGAAGGAAGTTAGGAAGTGGTAGACCTATAATGTGCATCCAGGCAGTTTTACCCGAGGGGTCTTGCTCTCAATCACTATGATGTTCCCACTTTGAAGACTGTTGATTATAACCAAGAATCTTGTAAAAGCTAATGTTTATCATACGCTTTCTATGTGCTGGGAATGTATACCAAGCCACTGATTGATTGATTGATTGATTAAGACAGAGTTTCGCTCTTGTTGCCCAGGCTGGAGGGCAATGGTGCAATCTCGGCTCACTGCAGCCTCCACCTCCGGGGTTCAAGCAATTCTCCTATCTCAACCTCTCGAGTAGCTGGGATTACAGGAACATGCCACCATGTGTGGCTATTTTTGTATTTTTAGTAGAGACGAGTTTTCATCACATTGGTCAGGCTGGTCTCAAACTCCTGACCTCAGGTCAGGTGATCCACCCACCTTGGCCTCCCAAAGTGCTGGGATTACAGGCGTGAGCTACCGCGCCTGACCTACCAAGCCTTTTTTATCTATTATTTTTTATTTTTTTTACCAAGCCTTTTATATCTATTATTTTTTATTTTTTTTACCAAGCCTTTTATATCTGTTAACTTATTTTTTACAATGCTCTGAGGCAAATAGTAATATTATAGTTATTTTATAGATAAGAAAATAAACAGAGATATGTTAATTGGTGTGCAAATCTACTTAAAAATGGAAAAAGACAGGATTAAAATCCTGACAGTCTGGTTTCAGAGTTCCTAGCCACTTACTATTGCTTGATACATTATGATCACATCACTAGGATTCAGGATTCATAACAAGTTGGTCCTATCTCAAGACACCAGGAGTATAAAGGGTTCCTGGGCTATACTCATTGATCTCTTCCTGTGTAACTGGACCTGTGTAGTTCTCATGTTTTAAATTATCACACTTTGTCTTTACTGTGCCCTGATGAGAGAAATCATAGCACCTGCATTTACAGTTGAGGCTTAGCTGGAGTTGAGAGTTGAGCACTATTCAGCTGAGTTTCTTGGCAAATAAGTAAAAAAGAGATTTTCATTGCCTAATCAAAGGAAGTGCAACTGAAAATATACATTTTTTTTGCCTTAGATTCAAGAAATACATCTCTAAAATAAATATGTTTTCTAAGTTTTCTTTTTCATTACTTGCTGGGCTTGGGGATAGTTCAGAGACGGGTAACAGTCCAATTTCTGGCCATTTTGTAACTCCATTTAAAAACTTTCAGTAATTCCCTGGTTTCTACTAAATTAAGAGCAAACTCCTCAGTCTTTCATTAAAACAGTCCATAGTCTGGCCCAAACTACCTTCCCATGTTTGCCTCCTGTGCTTTATTTTCTTTGTGATGATCTTTTATACTCCAGTCAAACAGGGAGATTCCTATCCTCAGGTTTTCATATACCTAGAACACTGAGTTGAAACTCAACTCTCAACTGATTTTATCATTGCAACTCCAAGGCTTCCAAGTAGTTTTCTCTCCTTATGCATTTCTTTTTTCCTTTCCTTTTCTTTTTCTTTTTTTTTTGTTTTAGACAAGGCCTTGCTCTTTGTGTCACCCAGACTGGAGTGCAGTGAGTAGCATGAGCACCACTCATTGCTGCCTTGACCTCACAGACTCAAGCAGTCCTCCCACCTCAGCATCTCTAATAGCTGGGACTACAGGAGTACACCACCGCTGCTGGCTAATTTTTAAATTTTTTGTAGAAATGAGGTCTCTCTCTGTTTCCCAGGCTGGTCCTGAACTCCTGGGCTCAAGTGATTTTCCCTCCTTGTCCTCCCAAAGTGCTGGGATTGCAGGCATGAGCCATTATGCTCAGCCTCTTCAAGGATTTTGGACAGTTCAATAATTTTGTCTTCTGCTACTATTCTTCTAAAGTTATTATACTATCTTATTGTTTGTTCTCATTCATTCACTCATTCAAAAATTACTCATAAACATCAGCCATATAACCAGGATATGTGCCAAGCAATGGAGATTAAAAAGTGAACAACACACATGGCCCCTGGCCTCTTGGAGCTTATAGGATGTCAATGGCCAGTAACAGGGCTGACAGATATTTGAGTGACATGTCTTGCCCCACACTCAAGAGTGTTAGATTTAGTGCTCAAATTCAAGCCTTGCTTGCTTATATTTCAATAAGTGGAAGAAAGGAGAAAACTGCCTTTACCTCCTCAGCATCTAGCACAGTGCCTGGCACACTGTAGACACTCAGTCAACGTTTGTTGAGGAAATAAGTGGATAGGTAGGAAGGGACAGAGGATCAGAAGGGAGGGAGGCAGGGAGGGAGAAAGGGAAAGATGGAGGGGAAACATAAGACAGACTGAAAGGAGAAAGAAAGATGATAATAAAGACAGGCTCTGGAACATTCTGGGTAGGTGAAAACCTAAGGGTAGGAATCTCCCAGTTTCACTAGAGTATAAGATCATCCCAAAGAAAATAAAACACAGGAGGCAAACATGAGAAGGAAGTTTGGGCCAGATTGTGTCTTAATGAAAGACTAAGGAGCTTGTTTTTAACTTAGCAGAAACTGGGGAACTACTGAAAGTTGTGTTTTTATGTTTGTTTGTTTTGTTATGGAGTTTTGCTCTTGTTGACCAGGCTAGAGTGCAATGGCACGATCTTGGCTCACTGCAACCTCCGCCTCCCGGGTTCAAGTAATTCTCCTGCCTCAGACTCCCAAGTAGCTGGGATTACGGGCATGCGCCACCACGGATGGCTAATTTTGTATTTTTAGTAGAGACGGGGTTTCTCCATGTTGATCAGGCTGGTCTCGAACTCCTGATCTCAGGTAATCCACCTGCCTTGGCCTCCCAAAGTGCTGGGATTACAGGCATGAACCGCCGTGCCTGGCCTACTGAAAGTTTTTAAATGGAGTTATATAATGACTAGAACTTTTCATTGGGAAAATTAATCTCAAATTCCATAAGGAGAGAAATCTGTTTCATCAGTGATGCATCCCAAGCACTTAGCACAGTGTCTGTAGCATAGCAGCCACTCTCTACATTTTTTGTCAAATAAATAGAAGACACACATGTTCCAGAAAATAGCTAGGGAGTTAGAAGGATTCACAATTTATTCTACAAACATGTTTTTACCAAATCTTTGCCTAGACATAGTACTAATTTTACTTCCATACTTCTGCATTGGGTAGGTAAAATAGTCATAGTCTTCCTTCATTCAAACGCAGCACTTAGAAAAAAAAAAAAAAATATATATATATATATACACACACACACACATATATATGTGTGTGTGTGTGTAATGCTTAGGAATGAAGCAATGGAAACATTTATTTAAGAAATATAATTCTGTTTAATTTATGTTATCCTGAAAGATTCTGACACTGCTTAGAAATTTGCTATCTGAAGTTTTAGAAAGATCCCCGTAAAACAAAACATTTATTTCTCAACTTAAAGGGCAGAGTTTATTTTTAGAAATAACTCTTTTCCAAGCTTGGGAATAGGATCTAATGGATTCTCTCAAAGAAACAGTTGTAAGTGCCAACAGACTTTGTGATACAGTTTGTATATTTGTCTCTGCCCTAATCTTATGTTGAAATGTAATCCCCAGTGCTGAAGGTGAAGCCTGGTGGGAGGTGTTTGGATGATGGGGGTGGATCCCTCATGAATGAATGGTTTGGGCCATTTCCTTGGTGATAAGTGAGCTCTTCCCCTGAGTTCACATGAGATTCGGTTGTTTAAAAGTGCATAGTGCTCCCCACGCCCACCCGGCCCCCACCCGCCACCAGCACCACTATCTCTCTTGCTCTTGCTTTCACCGTGTGAACTGCCTGCTCTTGCTTCACCTTCTGCCATGAGTAAAACTCCCTGAGGCCACCCTGGGAGCAGATGCCACTATGCTTCCTGTACAGCCTGCATAACCATGAGCCAACTAAACCTCTTTTCTTGTAAATTACCCAGTCTCAGGTGTTTCTTTATAGCAATGCAAGAATGGCCTAAAACACCTTGACTCTTGGTTTATTTCAACCCTTTTATCATGTTCCGTGATCATTTTTCTGTGATTTTATTCCGTGTAACTTTTGGACAAATATTCATGTTCTAATAGAGAGACTTTATTAGCTGAGCTACTTAAATGATTCTTAACTTTTTTTTCCCCCTTCTATCAAGCATGCCAAGTGATATTCAAATTTGAGACATTCTCATGGGAATATCTACGGTTATATACAACCCGCAAAGTACACCTTACGATGTCATTCTTTTCTTCTCTTTCAGAAAAGCATGTACTAATGGAATTTGGTAAGAATAACATTGTAGGAATAAATTCGAATAAGCTCTAATTATTAAAAGGTAATTTACAATTTTGGTAATTTTTTTATCAGTAACAAATTACGAAACACTGATATGAGGAAAATGTGGTTGTGAACTTTAAATTACATAAAATTTAAAATACCTGAAAAATTTGAAAACCAGATATGAAAATGGTATCACAATGTTTTCAATGTTATCAGTCTTTTCAAAAATTATTTTTAAGACTTTGTTAGCTTGTCCATTTTGTATTTCATTAATTTCTACTTTCATCTTTCTTGTTTCTATCTTCTTACTTATTTTGGGTTTGATTTGTTCTTGACTTTTTTGTGATTCTTAAGATAGAAGCATAGATTACTGATTTTAGACTTTTTTTCTAATATAAGCATTTAAAGCTATAAATGTCCCCTAACCACCGCTTTAGCTGTATCTCACATGCTTTTGATATGTTTTATTTTTATCGTCACTTAGTTCAAAATATTTTCTAACTCTATTGTGATTTCTTCTTTGACCCATAGATTATTTGATTTCCAAATATTTACTACTTTTCGAGTATCTTTTTGTTATTAATTTATAATTTAATTCTGTTACGGTAAAATAATATACTCTGTATAATTTTCATATTTTAATATTATTGGCATTTGTTTTATGCCTTAACATATTATCTTCTCAGCGATTGTTTCACATGCCCTTGAATAGAATGGGTATTCTGTATTGTTGAGTATATTTTCTATAAATGTTAATGAGTCAAATTGGTTGACAGTGTTGCTCAAATCTTTCACACCCTTACCCATTTTTGGTTACCATTTTCTGTTATTGAAAAAGTAAGGTTGAAAAGTAAATCTTTCAACTATAGTTGTGAATTTCTATTCCTGTATTCCATTTTGTAAGTTTTTGCTTCATACATTTTGAAATAGTTTTAAGAAAAATCTTCAGTCTGAAAGAAAATGAAACCCTTTACACAACCAGATCTATACAACAGAATGAAGAAAGAAATGGTAAATATGTAGGCAATATAGATTTTTTCCTGTCTTAATTTCTTTAAAATATAATTGATTGCTTATAGTGAAGATAATAACAATGCATTGTGAGATTTATTACAAAATGAAAGCAAATAGCACAAAGCATGAGAAACAGTAAATGGAAATATATTATTGTAAAGTTCTTATATTTAAATATGAAATCATATAGTATCAATATATAATAGACCATAATACATAAAGGATACATTTTATAATTCCTAGTGTAAACGCATAAAAGAAAAACTGAAAAGCCAATAAATGAGCTAAAATAGAGGTGTAAAAAATAATTAATCCAAAAAGCGAGGGAAAAAACAAAACAATAAATGAAAAACAGATAGAACAAATAGAAAACAAATGACAAGACCACAGCCTTAACCCTGTTTGTGTCAGTAATACTAAACTCTCTAATCAAAAGGTAGAAATTGTCACACTACATTATAAAATAAGACCCAACCCCATGCTGTTTACAAACTATATATATTGACAGTTTAAAAGCAAAATAATAGCAAATGTATGTATTATGTAAACACCAATTAAGAGAAAGCTGAGTGGCTGTAATATCTAACAAATTAGACTTCAAGATTAGGAGTATTACTAGAGATAAAAGGAAACATTTACTAATAATAACACAAAAATCTGGCAATGTCCACCTACATCTCAGCAGATTTTTCAATGGCCTTAATAATATTGATAGCTCTTGAGATAGTGATAGAATGTTTTAATATGGACTACAAGCACTTATGTGGTTTTACGTCTACTTCTCTCTTCACTTTTATCTCTATTTC
The DNA here is from genome assembly GCF_008728515.1 of Papio anubis. Classification (NCBI taxonomy): domain Eukaryota; kingdom Metazoa; phylum Chordata; class Mammalia; order Primates; family Cercopithecidae; genus Papio; species Papio anubis. The sequence goes on from NC_044983.1 coordinate 81,314,483, forward strand.
TCCTTGGAGAAACTGGCCATCTTTCTATTAACTCCTCCTCCTTCAGCTCTCATCTCATGCTTCCCTTCTTCTGAGTCTTCCCTGACATCCTGTCGAGTTAAATTCTTCCCTTATACAGACTCATCACCACTGTTAATACCTATTCCCTCTTTGTAACACACTTTTTCAATGATTAGGGCTGTTCGATTTAGGTCTATCACTACACAAGAGGGAAATAGAGACCGGGTCTATTTTCCTCTTCATAATGCCAAGCACAGTGAACGCACACAATATATACTCAATAAATATCCCACTGGATGGATGGATGGATGGATAGATAGATGATACATTGATTGATTGATCTCAGATCTTTAAAAGGACGCAGAGACCCCTTAACCCTTTGAGAACAATGTTTATGCTCCAGTCTTAATCCACCTTGGGCACACTTTATAACTAAATACTCAACCTACAACACTGGAAGAGTGTCATCAATATCTAAGTAACTAAAAGGAGTGATCAACATACAAGCAATACACTTTGGAGGTTCTTCTCTCCAAACTCAGCCCATAGCATGTATTTATTTGATAATTAACCAGTGTGCAAGGCCTATGCTGATGTAAAACTGTCAGAGTGTTAAATGTACATATCTCAAACTCATCACCACAGGTAAATATAAAAATGTGGTAAATAACGGATGGAAGTCTGGACTACCTTATTTTACAGTTTCAGGTGTTCTGATAAAAAAATGATCATTGAAAGAAAGGGGTAATGCATAAAATAATAGTAAATTCAAAGAAATACATTCAATTACAGTAAAGGGCTATTTTCATTATCCCTCTGGAGTTTGAAGGTACTTACCTCTAAAGTTGAATTAGATCCTTCTGCTAATCTGCCACTGTTTATTTTTCTCTCAGTTGGCTAGTGCAGTTGGAGTTTTTAAAATCTTGTTTCATTTTTTTTTTTTTTAATTTCTCCTAAGGACTGTTGTTCATTTAATTCATGAGAATTTTAGGACAGCAGCTGGGGAAAACCATTGTTTACTGAGTAAGTGCCATAAGACATCTTGTTGATTATAGTTGCTCCTAAAATGACTCAGTAATAATTGATTAGATCCAACAGGTATCTGATCTGTAATTGAGTCAATCCCACATAGTGCATAGATGGAAGAAAAGAGCATCCTGAGGGATTTGTGAGCTATTTCAATGATTTTTTTACTTCTTGTATTACATATGTTGACTTTGGTGGTTACCATAGTGGAAATTAACTTTCAGATAGAACCATTGGCTGGGTTCCATCAATAGACTGAAGATGATGTAAGCCCTGTACTCAGTTTGTATCTGCTCACACATCTCATCCCCACCCCTCTTATTACATCGTTGAACACAGTTGTTTAAAAAGTGCTTTCTGAGCAATTGCCTGACATAATTCCTCACAGAATCTTTAAAAAATGCAAGATATAACCAGAATAACTTTCAGTATCTTTGAAACTCTTTTAAGTTTCAAGCAAAGTGAGCTTTGTTGCTCATTTCATAAAGGAGACATCTGATTGCATTAATAGGTGGATTAGTGTTTCTGGCAAATGTATCCATTATGGAATGAGGACTTAAAAAATAGCTCAATTATTTCAAAATATTGGGCAAACTTCATATTCAACAGAAATGCTAAACCAATTATTAATGCCATCATTCTCTTTGATTGCACCTACACTCATTTTGAATATCACTATGGAAACCAGGGAAACTGTCCTCAGTGAAACGTAATGGGGCTTTAAAAAATACATTTTAAAATCACCTGCAAACAATAGCCTCCAAATCAAAGGCTCTAGAAATAGTTTTTGGTTTTTATCTTTTTTTAGAATCCTAAACGTAATTCAGTTACCTAACAAAGAAAAGTGAACTGCTTTTGAATAAAGAAATTTAGCCTTAATATTTCCTTAGAAATATTAAAAATGTGGAACAAATGTGAATAAGCATGATTTTTTGTTTGTCTTTCTGATTGTTCTGAACTTGACAGACAAAAAGAAAATACATTGGGATACAAGGATCATCTGAGTTCAAGTTATTCCAAACTCAGCATACACAGGAAATGCTGGAAATCTCATGAGAAATTAGTTGTATTTCTTGAAGAAAAAAACACTTAGGAATAAACTTTATATCAATGGATTTTATTTTTTATAGAGCTGATGAGGTCTGTTTGAGAGACATGAATGAGCATGCAGTTCCATCTAGCATGGAGGTAGGCGGAAGAAAACTCTTGGGTTCCTGGAGAGCTACAGACTATATTTTGGTTGCCACTCTATTTGAAGCATCTAGTTAGGAAGTAGGATAAGCATTCATATTGTTTATAGAATGCTGAACAAAAGAATAAATGAATATAAGCATAATTGAAAGAAGCTACATTCTTAGTACAAATTCATTGACAAAATCCCCATTTTAGCACCTGAGAAGGATTTGAGGCTTATAGAGAAGGACAAGGAAGGAAAGCATATGATGTGGTTTTAGTTTGTGATTATTTAACCCAGTTGTTTTTAACCTTGGCTGCATTTTGAAAAGATAATGAGTTTTCATCTATGCCTTTTGAGGATTGGACTTAAGTGGTCTAGAGTATGACTCAGGCATCTCTTTTGAGGAATACATTTCTCTTCCCAAAGTGCTTACTTAGGTGAATGGACCCAAAAGTTTCAAAGGACAAGAAACAAGGAAATATGATCAGTCCACTAGCCAAGGTCTGCTTCTTATGTTGCAATACTTTTTCAAAGTACACAGAGATCTTCTATCCCTAATGGAACACTTGAACTGTGATATTCTATGCCAAAGTGGGTTGATATTCCCAACTGGGATTGCTTTCAGTGCTCAGCTCCTGAATTCCAAACAGGGTCATTTTATTCAAGGCAAACTGAGCCCAGCACAGCTACACTGCCCTTTCAGTCCTTTTCTCTGACACCCAGGGCCTTGGCAATGGAGCCAGGTTATCAGCCCAGACAAGACTCTTTCTTGTGGTGAGTTTCTTCTTTTGGTAATTATAAAATCCATTGTCAATATTCTGTTCTGCTTAAACCAGCTAGTGTGAATTCAGTTCTCTACAACTGAACACTGATGGACACATTCATTCAATATTTATATCTGGCTGATACAGAGCTTATTACTAATATTCCAGACTATTGGTTCTTTGCACAGACTAGATTCAGTTTTTTACAATTCTATTTCCATAGAATAGATGTAGCACAATGTTTAACACCTAATAGGTGCTCAATAAACAAAGCTTTCTCCATACATCAGAAAAGATTGCTGCCAGCAACCCTAGATGCATTTCTTACAGCTTAACCTTCTGGAAAGACAATGAATGTCTTTTCTTATTGTTTTGGCAGAAAAGTGGTAGGAGGAGTCAACTTAGCATAGTTTTGGTTAAAGCTAATCTCTGAATGTCTCTGGATTATGGGACACTTTAAGTGGCTAGGTCAAGTCACACACTCATGTCTGAGGCTGGGAAACTGTGGGCCATATCCACCTGAATCATCTGAAATAGGTACCTGTAAAGGATGTGTACTTGTTCAGGTGTTAGTTTCAAACAAAATATCTCCTTCATAAATTGTTAATATAAGTCATTTACTAATCTTTGTAGTCATCAGTATAGAGGTATAGTAAAATCAGAATACCTGAAGAAGACTCAGAAACTCCTGCCGCATCAGAACTTATGCCTTTTTCAGCTGTGTCAGAAATAGTTCATATTTACAAGTCAAATTTATTTATCTGTAGTGTTAAACAACTGTTTTTATAGAGGTCATGATCTAGACAAATATTCTGTGATAAAAGCCCACTAATTCTATTACAGTTCCTCAAGGAAGAGATTATATTATCAACAGAAGTGAGAATGGGCACTGGGCAGGTAGAAATAACAGATGTTGACTACATTCTAACTCTTAGCTGTATGGCATTTATATATATATATATATCTTTTTCTCAATGCATGCAATTTCAGAGATTCCTGCATTTGACCTGTATGAAATTCAAAGGGCATTCATCCATGCTGCAAGTTGAAGCAACCCAAAGTCCATCTAATTATTGCATCCAATTCCAAGATCTCTGAATGATACACATTTGATTTTGGCTAGTCCAAATGAAAATTTAAAAACTTTAGTTTACTGATAAGCCCATCCAGCAAAATTCTAACCACAGTTCCCATTTAGAAAAGAGGAGAAGGCTAAACAACATGCAGAGGTCTCCGTCTGTGGCATGTACTGTATCCCATTGGATAGTGAAAGCAGAGACTCCCGGCCCTGGCAAAGGAATGAGTTTCTTGGCCAGCTAATCTGGTTGCATCCAGTTTCACTCACTGAGAGGAGTTCCTTTTTCTATTATCTGTCACAGCTTCTTATGCAAGGCACATTTGAGAGCTTCCTCTTCTGGGGAACATTCTGTTTTAACAATTCCTATCATTGTAGGTTCAGGAACTTGGAGTTGGCCTCAGGTTTGAACAGCCTGGTTACCAGCCTTGGGTTTCCTTGGATCTCCCAACCTCCTTAATGTCTCTTTGTACTGATGACTAAATTGAATTATTGAGACTGTGGAGGTTAGAAATTAAGGCCAAGATGTGACACTTGAATCTGGACTCTACTTTGTATCTGTCAATTCTCACCTGGCCACTATACTTACCTTTAGCCTAACATTCACCTTGGCCTGCTAATATGAACCCATGGGTTACACTAATGAGGCTGGGCTCTGCTACATCCTGTTCCCAGGCTTCATTACATGGGATAGTGCCTTATATTGGAGATAATTATTCTTTTGTGGGAGCCGAGAATATTCAGCAGTTTGGCGGCCCTCAGTAAACAGAATTCAACTACCTCTTTGGTCCTTCCTGTGTCCAAAACTTATTTTTCTCTGTGCTTCCTGCTTCCCTGTCTTTGCTAATATTAACTTTAAACAACATGAACCAGAAAATTCAGCTTCTTAAATCCCCCAGGGTCCATGATTATCTGGCTCTCAGCGATTTTGAAGTCTGGCCTGTAAGCAACAAGGACTTCCTTAGCGTGGCTGCAGGCTGTTCTGTTTCCAGATGGGTCTGTTTTTAGATATTTACCTTTTTTAGAACTTTACTAATGGCTGCAAAAAAATGATGAACACACTCCAACATCCTAATATTTTTCCTGTCTCCTAATGCTCTAACTTCAGTGATAATATGATCTATGTTATAAGATACAAATGACTGTTAAATTAGTTTGTTGACTAAATTTAAAAAAAAATCAAGCTCTCAAAAAATTAGTTTCATTCAGAAGTCTTGCTGAGGACTGTTAACTGAAGACTACAGCCCAGGAGGAATTCATCACAGAGGTTTTGTCAGACTCCTCCAAAATGGTGCTTTAGCTCACAGCTTATACACAGGTATTGGGGGTTCAGTATGTTCAAAATCATAGCGAAGTTTGGGTATAAGAGTACATCTGGTTACGGAGGCATAGTCACTATGCCTGTCAGATGTTATCTTATGCATAGGAAAAGGCAAGAACTAGGGTCGTTTATCTTTTAAGGATTATAATGACTCAGGCAAGAGATGTGGGGGCCATATGCTCTATCCTGTTTTGTCTTCAAAGCATCCTTCTGAAGAGCTGTAGGTTGTCAGAGTCAGAGGCTTTATGAAACTACGCTGGCAAGAGAAACAAGCAAACATGGTTTCTTACATTTGCTACTTTGGCTGACAGTCAGCTGACATAAACACACCCTAATAAGACTTGCTATCTTCCAAAATGATGATAAAAGATCTTCTTTGTGCTTCGTTGCAATTGCAACTCAGTTGAGTTTATTTCATGGTTTGGTGTTTGTCACCTATGACATTACACTCTGAATATCAATTTTGTGTCAACCAGGACTCTTTTGGGATAAAATAACAGAATCCACTTCATACCTATTTAAAAAGAAAAGAGAACGTGGATATATGTAATAGGGCATGTGTGGTTTTGGGCACAGTTAAATTCAGGGAATCAAATGATATTTTCAAGTTGCTACCTCTGTAATTCCAGATAAGCCCTCTTTGTGTGGTGGGAAAGATAGCCCCCAGCATTCCTAGACGCACATCCTATTCACAGAAAGAAATGGTCTTTCCCAGTAGTTTTTATAAAACATCCTAGGAAGGATCTAATTGGCTCAGCTTGTTTCAGATGTTATTACAGAACCAATTACTGTGACCAGAAATAAGAGATAATTTGATTGGTCATGTCTGGCTAAATCCAGACCCTATAACTTGGTATTGGATGCAGGATTGGCCCTAATTAAATAGCCGGGAATGGATTTTCTCAGGAAAGAGTCTATGTATTATCCTAAAATGTAAAAAGATTTATTGTGATGTTGTTATGTACTCAATTTATATTCTATCATTTTCAACTTAAAGCGTCTTCATTGATAGAAATGTGTGTTGATTACAGATGATCTGGATTTACAATGGTTCCACATGATTTTTCAACTTTATGATGGTACAAAAGCAACATGCATTTAGTAGAAATCATACATCAAGTATCCATATAACTATTCTGTTTTTCACTTTCAGTACAGTATTCAATAAATTTCATAAGATACTGAATACTGTTTTTTTTGTTTTTGTTTTTTTTTTTAATTTTTTTGAGACAGGGTCTTACTCTGTCACCCAGGCTAGAATGCAGTGGTGTCATCACAGCTCTCTGCAGCCTAGAACTCTTGGGATTAAGAAATTGTCCTTAGATTCTAGTATAGGTGTGCACCAGCACACTAGCACACTTGACTAATTTTTTAGTTTTTTGTAGAGATGGGATCTCACTATGTTGCCTAGGCTGGCCTCGAACTCCTGGTTTCAAGTGATCCTCCTCCCTCAGTCTCTTACAGTGCGGGGATTACAGGTGTGAGCCACAGTGCCTGGCCAGCACTTTATTATAAAATAGATTTTGTGTTAGATGATTTTGCCCATCTGTAGGCTAATGTAAATATTCTGAGCATAATTAAGGTAGGCTGGGCTAAGCTATGGTGTTCAGTAGGTTAAGTGTATTAAATGCATTTTTGACTTACAATATTTTCAATCTATGATGGGTTTTTTGGGATATAATCCCATCTTAAGTCTAGGGGCATCTGTATATTCTAATCTAGAAATCAGAGAAGCTAAATTAGGCTGAATATGTTTTGCTTCTCCTTTCTTTTCCCTTTTAAAAATGTTACTCTGATAAGATTGTTTCTCTAAGTGGTTGGGACTAAGGGGGAAGGTAGGGAGATTCTGAATGAGTTTAGCCAGATACCTGTGTCTCTTCAGTGTGGAGATAATGACACCCTCAGAAGTCAAGGGGCATAGAGAGAGTGTGTTGGAGATAAGCAGGAGGGCGGTATCAATAAACATTTTTCTGGAATAAAAATTATTTTGGTGAATCTGAGATTTAATGACAATAATTTGCAATGTCTCTTTTGGCATTGAAAAGGAGATGGGATAGTGTTTTGCTTTAAGCCTTCAGCTCCCGTCCTACTCAACCCATCTGTACCAATTGATTTTAAAGGCAATAATATGCTCATTAACTATCTCCCAATACAATTGACAACTGTGGAAATAATACAAAACAGAAAGCAAGAATTGGCCCTTGTTTGAAAGCACTTAAATTCTATTCATGCAGCAATCAAATGCTGCAGTAGCCAAAAGCCTTTCAAGCACTCAGCAAGTTACAAATCCTCTGATCCAAGTCTTCAGGGAGAAAGACTTTGCTAATAAGTCCAATAAAAGTTTTCTGCAGCTAGATAATGACCGCATTCATGTAGCTTTACAGTCTTTAAAAAAAAAATAAAAGAGGCCCGGCACGATGGTTCATGCCTGTAATCCCAGCACTTTGGAAGGCCGAGGCAGGCAGATCGCTTGAGGCCAGGAGTTCCAGACCAGCCTGGCCAACAAGGCGAAACCCCGTCTCTACTAAAAAAACAAAAATTAGCCGAGTATGGTGGTGTGTTCCTGTGGTCCCAGCTACTCGGGAGGCTGAGGTGGGAGAATCACTTGAACCCAGGAGGCGGAGGTTGCAGTGAGCTGAGATCACACCTGTACTCCAGCCTGGGTGACAGAGCAAGAGTCTGTCTTAAAAAAAAAAAAAAAAATGAGTAAAAGAAAAATAAATAAAAGGTAACATGAGATATACTGAGTAAGAAATTTATACCACTTTCCAAAGCTGTGCTGTCCAGTAGAAATACAACATAACCCACGAATGTGAGACACGTACGTAATTTCATATTTTCTAGTAGCCACATTTTAAAAAGTGAAAAAGAAATAAGGAAAATTAGTTTAATAACATATTTAATCCAAGGTATTCAAAATATTATTAGAAATATTTATTCAAGATATTTTCAACTATTTCAGCATATAGTCAACGTAAAAATTATTAATATGATATTTCACATTCTTTTTTTTTGGTATTAAGTCTTCCAAATCCAGTGTGTGTTTTAGTCTCGATTTGGCCTGCCCACATTTCAAGTCAATAGGCACGTGTGGCTAGTCACTACCCTGCTGGACACTGCAGTCCTATCATGTTATGGTGAAAGTACAGGGCCTGGAACAATGGACAAGGCGCTGGGTTTGTGTTAAGCAGATGTGAGAATGGATACCTGGCTTGAATATTTGTGCTGCTTCACCTTGTCAAATTACTTATCCTCTGAGTCTCAGTTTTCATATCCATAAAATAATAATAATGTTTCCTTTGTAGAATTTCATGCAGGTTAAAAATAACATTCACAAAGCATTAGCTATATAGTTGGCTCTCAATAACTGTAGCTATATTTAATCATATTCTGATATATGAATCACAGGTGATTTCTTTCTTTCCTTCCTTCCTTCCTTCTTTCTTTTTTTTTTGACGGAGTCTCACTCTGTCGCCCAGGCTGGAGTGCACTGCAACATCCGCCTCCTGGGTTCAAGCAATTCTCTTGCCTCAATCTTGAAAGTAGCTGTGACTACAGGCGTGTGCCACCATGCCCGGCTAATTTTTGTATTTTTAGTAGGGATGGGGTTTCACCGTCTTAGCCAGGATGGTCTCGATCTCCTGACCTCGTGATCCACCCACTTCAGCCTCTGAAAGTGCTGGGATTACAGGCGTGAGCCACCATGCCCGGCCAGGTGATTTCCTTTTAAGGCAGAAATTTTATGCATTCAAATGTAGAAGGAGATCTTTAAAATTTACCAAACTTCTGAATTATGATTTTAAAGATAAACAACCAGAACTTTGTTTCACATTTGCTTTTTTGTAGATTCTGTTTATGTATTCTTTCTTTGTGTTTCAAGATAATATGAGGCTTTCTCCACTACTACATTGTCTTACTTACTAATGATGAATGTATCTGTTAGACAGTATTTGGAAGAGAGGTTCACACAGATCTAGAAGTGTTAGGCAATATGTAAGTTTTGTGAAAATTAATGTGAGAGCAGGGAGCATTGCTTTGTAATCCTGGTTTCTCTTCACAGAGACTGTGGAAGGATTTTTGTATAAAGAAATAAAGAAAACGTCAAGAATTCCCAGCTACTTGGGAGGCTGAAATGAGACAATCACTTGAACCCAGGAGGTGGAGGTGGCAGTGAGCTGAGATCACACCTATACTCCAGCCTGGGCAACAGAGCAAGAGTCTGTCTCAAAAAAAAAAAAAAAAAAAAAAAAAAAAAAGAAAAAAGAAAAGAAAAATGAGTAAAAGTAAAATAAATAAAAGGTAACATGAGACATACTGAGTAAGAAATTTACACCACTTTCCAAAGCTGTGCTGTCCAGTAGAAATACAATGTAAGCCACAAATGTGAGACACATAGGTAATTTCAAATTACAAATTGAACAGAGTCAATGGACTTTGTATTCTCCCTTTTTTGTACAATATATAGATTTGGTCTTGTTTTTTTACTGCAAGGTACAATTTTAGCAATAAAAACCAATAAAATGACACAAATACTTTTTTTTTTTTTTTGAGATGAAGTCATGCTGTGTCACCCAGGCTGGAGTGCAATGGCATGATTTCGGCTCACTGCCACCTCTGCCTCCCGGCTCACTGCAACCTCCACCTCCCAGTTTCAAGCAGTTCTCCTGCCTCAGCCTCCAAGTAGCTGGGATTACAGGTATGCACCACCATGCATGGCTAATTTTTTGTATTTTTAGTAGAGACGAGATTTTACCATGTTGGCTAGGGGAAATACCTTTTCTATAACAACTCAAAACCAAGTACTATATAAATTAAGAGTACAGGTGCATATTTAACAGATGTGTTTAAGACCTAAGATGATTTCCTGCTTTTCAGATCCTAAATTTAGCGTAGTTTATCAGCCCCACTTTAGACAGGCCTCGTTGAAGGAGATTGAGAAATAGAACCCAGTAGGAATAAGTCATGATAAAAGTATCTACTGGGACAAGTGATGGGAGGAAATCTAGAATTACTATGCAACAGAATCAGTTACGTGAAAATAAATGCAGAAAACTAAGCTTGTTTAAAACATATCTGTTCTTTACTCCAGAAAGAAAAAGAAGACCCATTAAAAAATCTTGCTTTTGTAAAGATAAAATATTTTCAGTATTTTCTATCAAATTTGAGAAAAGAAAGTCTTGATGTAGAAGGCCAAATATGAGAGAATGTTGAGTTATTCTTGGTAATGAGGGGCGGCAGGCAAGAATCATGCCAGCACTCAATACCAAATTACACAAGAAAATTTGACTATAAAAACACGAACAGAGCAGCCATCTGAATTATAATTTTTGCAGTATTTGGCATTTTTGAGACATTCATGGTGGCTTACATGGAAACACATTATAAAATACTTCCAATAAGATTTTAAGCCTACTTTACCTGAAGTTAGGATTAAATATTACCTTGTCAGTTTAATATTAACCAAATTTGCCTGATGCAGTGGCTCACACCTGTAATCCCAGCACTTTGTGAGGCTGAGACAGGTGGATCACTGAAGGTCAGGAGTTCGAGACCAACCTGGTAAACATGGTGAAACCCTGTCTCTACTAATAATACAAAACATTAGCTAGGCATAGTGGTGGACACCTGTAATCTCAGTTCATTGGGAGGCTGAGGCAGGAGAATCACTTGAACCTGGGAGGCAGAGGTTGCAGTGAGCTGAGATCACGCTACTGCACTCCAGCCTGGACAATAGAACAAGAGTCTGTTTAAAAAAAAAAAAATTGAAGTTATCAATTTTTCCCTAGTTCATTAAATAAACAACTAATTTGACTGTTAAAAATCAAGTCTTCCTATGAATGTGACATGTTTCCAGAAAAAAAATTAAGTCTTAAGTCTTCACTCTTATGAAAAACTATTTTGGGGGAATCATTATTTACGAATTATTATCTTCTTATTGTTAAAATTAAAATATTTACAGAATGTCTATTTGAGACTTTCACATAGTGGGTGCCTCCTAAATTTTGATGACTGAATGAATCAGGGATAATTTGAATATTAAAATCAGTTAAATTAGAATAATAACAGAAAAGCATTAGCATGCAAAGGTTGAAGTTTAGTTTCATTCTAGCAAAAAGAAAACATTTTGTGAAAAATTCTTCAAATGCACTCTAAATTTCAGTGGTCATTTATTTATTTATTTATTTATTTATTTATTTTTTTGAGATAAGAATTTTGCTCTTGTCGCCGAGGCTGGAGTGCAGTGGTACAACCTCAGCTCATTGCAAACTCTGCCTCCTGGGTTGAGGTGATACTCCTGCCTCAGCCTCCCAAGTAGCTGAGATTATAGATGTCTACCACCACCCCCAGCTAATTTTTTTTTTTTTTTTTTTTTTTTTTGTATTTTTAGTAGAGAAGAGGGTTCACCATATTAGCCAGGTGGGTCTCAAACTCCTGACCGCAGGTGATCTGTCTGCCTCAGTCTCCCAAAGTGCAAGGATTACTTTGTGTGTAATCCTTGTGAGCCACAGTGCCTGGCCTTTTATTAAATACACTCCCTACTCTTTAGATATTCTGTACTCTTCACACCAAGTAGAATCTGAAAATAACAAAAATATGAGATTTTTGAAATGTTATACATAAAAAAATCTCCCTCTCCAATTATTGTTATACCGTATGCTTTTATTTTTGGCTGGGTCAACCTACATAAGACAAATTATCTGGAGAAATAGCTTCTTTCCTATTTGATCCCAGTTGCTTCTAACAACTGGTAGCACAAAATTGAAAGTGGGTGAGCCACATGTGTTGTTATTTTTTGAACCAATTTTGGCTTCCTTGTAAACCTTGTGCTCAAAATTCATAAGATCTCTCTAAACTCCATGTTCAGTATACATATTTGTGGTGGTTAATACTGAGTGTCAACTTGATTGGATTGAAGGATGCAAAGTGTTGATCCTGGGTGTGTCTATGAAGAGATTAACATTCAAGTCAGTGGGCTGGGAAAGGCACACCCACCCTTAATCTGGGTGGGTACAATCTAATCAGCTGCTAGTGCAGCCAGAATAAAAAGCAGGCAGAAGAACGTGAAAAGACTAGACTGGCTTAGCCTTCCGCCTATATCTTTCCCCAATGCTGGATGCTTCCTGCCATTGAACATCAAACTCCAAGTTCTTCAGCTTTGGGACTCTGACTGGCTTCCTTGCTCCTCTGCTTGCAGACAGCCTATTGTGGGACCTTGTGATCATGTGAGTTAATACTTCTTAATAAACTCCCCTTTATATATATATTTATCCTATTAGTTCTCTCCCTCTAGAGAACCCTGACTGATACATTATGTATGTAATTTCTTAAATTGTGATTGCCAGTAGAAAAAAAATAAAAAGCAAATAAATGAATTAAAATACTAGTTGATCACAACAACAAACCAATGTTTCAAGTAAACACTGAGGACTGTTTTATGGATACTGTTATCTTCAGTTCTAATTCTAATTGTTCACCAACTGTCACTCATTAAATTCAGGTTCTGGATGTGCATAGTGAATTAAGGGTCTTGCTGTATATTGTATACTCTGGTTCTGTAATATAATTCCAATTGCGACAGAAACATCTCTCCCTAGGTTTATTATGTAGTAAATGTACCCATGCAAAAGCATGATGGAAAAAGAGTGGGTTAAATGTAAAATCGAGCTCTAAATGGTGCAAGTGTAGACGAGGTCCTGCAATTGATTTCCTGAAATACTTTGTGCACTTCTTTTGTTTTCTGTATTTCAATTTTTCTGTTTGTTAAGGGGCAGTTATATTCAAACACTTTCTAGTTAATACATTAGTTGTAAGGAGTAACGGACCCTCATTAGTTGCAAAGAGAAAGACATATCTATTGGCAAAAAGAATTGATGGAATCAAATAGATAAGAAGCCAAGTGTGTTTCTGAGTGAGTGATTATATTGATAAAACACAACAGGGACCAAAAGAGACTGCGGCTTCTTGAGGCTTGGGCCTCTAAACTTTCCTGAGTGAAAAGCAGGCTGGGACTGCACCTTGGCTCCCAATGAGACCATGACCTCCAACATTCTTTTCAGATGTAGCCAAAGAGGAAAATGGAAAAGGAAGACTTCCTAGAGGGCAAAGCTAAGCCCTATGGAGAACAATGAACTGTAGAGGCATTCCTGGGGGTGGGTTCAGGGAATTATCAAGGAACATCCCCCACCCTCAGGGAAATAGGGGTTGCTAACAACTTCCCAGTGGGATTTCAAACTTTTACAGACCACGACTATTGTATCTCCTGGTCTTCCCTCTTCCAAATGCCAATACTTATTGCGTTTATCCTGAGCCTGCTCAGTCACTGTATATTGGATGTGCATGGGGTCAATAAATGATATAGTTTGCATCTGTATCCCCACTGAAATCTCATGTTGAATTGTAATCCTCAGTGTTGGAGGTGGGGCCTGGTGGGAAGTGATTGGATCATGGGGGTGAATTTATCATGAATAGCTTAATACCATCTCCTTGGTGCCGTTCTCATGACAGGGAGTGAGTTCTTGTGAGATTTGGCTGTTTAAAAATGTGTGGCACCTCCCCCGCCTCTCTTGCTCCTGCTTTTGCCAGGTGATGTGACTGCGCCCCCTTTGCCTTCTGCCATGACTGGAAGCTTCCTGAGGCCTCCCTGAAGCAGATGCCGCTGTGCTTCCTGTACAGCCTGTAGAACCGGGACCAACTAAACATCTTTTCTTGCAAATTACCCAGTCTCAGGCATTTTTTAATAGCAATGCAAGAACAACCTAACACTAAAACTTATTCATAGGTCTCTAGACCAACGTAAAGACTGTCATAAACTCCCACTCTTCATTGAGCTTGGTGCCATGAATAATAGGGTTATCTCCTATAGGGATAGGTAGGTGTGTTCTGTATGCGGGCACTGAAGAGAAGTATTTGTAATATGCGCTATCCTTCCCTGGAAGCAGATTATACATTCCCAACCTATTGATGTCAGGCTCATACATGTGACTTTCTCTGGCCAATGAAAGAGGTGACATGAAAAGAACCACAGCTGAAGCTGACCCTGAAGGGCATAAAGCACAAGCAAGAAATAAACACTGGAGTCACTTGCTATAGCAGTGTAGTTGGCTGTCCTGACAATATATACTAATTATGGTATTTAGTAAACATTTATTGAATTATCGCCATATGCCAGTCACTTGAGGTGCAAAGTGGTCTGAGGAAAGAACAATTGCAGCAGAGCAGATGGGCAACTAGTTATTCCTGGCCTAAGTGCAAAATATGTGCTGAGCATTCAGGATATGGAACTAGAAAAATAAATGCATTTATATTGTTTAGTATCAATCATATATACAATTGTGTGTGCATGTATTTCATATATAGTATATCTGCTTAACTGTATCAGAAGTTCACTCTTTAGACTTGTAATAAAGCTTCATTGCACCATTTTAAAAAAAGAAAAAAACATGCAAAAGCATCCCTAGAGCAGCAGGCAAGCCTGGCTGCCTTTGTTGCTGCTATTTTCAGCCTGCCCTGCTTCTGTCAGACTGGGTCAGCGCTGAATGCCAGGGGCAAGATGGTGTCCTTGGCAGGAGCAAGGCCATGAGGCAGAGAGGTTTTAAAAAGAATGCATGCCTAAAGGACTAAGAGGATGTGTAATGAAGTAATTCTTACTTTAGAAGCAATTGTGTTGTGAACTCTTAAATGTCAAAAGACTGAATTGAGGAGATACCACAAATGTCCTTGATCAACTTAAATAAGAATAATCGGCCACCTCGGCCCTTCTTTCAAAGCATTTTAGCCTGGGCACTGTAGTGCTGATGGTGCGTACTCCATAAAGGTCAGTGCTCACTAGATCTTTATTTGGAAAGATTATCTAAGCATCAAAATGTCTTACATTTCAATTTAAGTGACAAGGTCAGAAGGAAATCCTGAACTACAGATTAAATGAATGCCTCAGAAGGATAAGAGAGAATAATTTTGATTCTTGGGTTAGCAGAATCATTTCCAGAATTCATTAATTCACATTTCCAGAACTGTGAATTAATGGTGATACATTCTAAAAAAGCATTGCTTTTTTGTTTGTTTGTTCCTTAAGGTTTTGCTAAGGAATTGGGATGATTATTATATAGTTTCTTGAATCTAGGTGAAGGGTGAAAGATGTAATCTGATATCCTCAATCAGAGCCTTCCTAGATTTAGTATTGGCCAGGATCTGCTGATACAGTTCCAAGGGCAATTCCAGATGGTGGAAGTTAAACTCAATTATTGCCCATACTCCTAGTTTGTACACTGACTTCTTCAGAATTGGTCATCACCATATCATATACATGCCTAATCAGCTTTTTAAAAATTATTATTTTCAATGCTTCTTTACAGTAAGTATTGTCCTGGAACAGGTTATATTTCATGTACTGCCAAAGATAAGCCTCAGATCACCTGGCAGGTCTTAACACATAAGTCTGAAGTCTGAATTTTGCATGTCTAAACTGCATAAACACCAGGCAATTGTTTATTTCTTGCCCCTGGTTCTGGAAAAGTCAAGTCTTTTTTGATAGGCCTCCATTTGAGAGCCCAAGCTGCAGACTCCAATTGTGATCTCTCTGCGTACCAGAACATTGAAGTGTTTCTCCCACACAAAGGTCATAACCAGCCCCTCTTCAAATTGTCCCCTTCTTTTGATCAGTTTTTGCAGAAGGTCTCTCCCCTTGTAATTGTAATCCCATTCATTCATGTGTTTGTTTGTTAATTCACTGGGAGCAAAGCAGTTTATACCAAACTGCTTTCCTTCAAACAAGTTTTCTTCTTTCCACGCTGCTTTTGCTCTGCTTTCTGTCTCTGTCTCTTAAGGTTGGTCCCAGCCCACTAATGCTGTTTATCATGCTGCTGAAACTTCCTAGGACTCTGGGGCTTTTCCTAGCTTGATCCATACTTTTTAGTCTCAGGTAACTATTCATTTTTTTTCATTTGTCTTTCTTAATAATTTGGCTGGGAAATCCTAAGAAGACAGGAATCTTTCATTTGTTCTTCATTATAAATCAAGGCTCTTTTCCTTTGTAATGTATTTTAAAAGGAATCTTCCCTTGATTCATCCTGGATTTCTTTTAGCTTTGGCTTCTGCTTCTAGTGTTTTTCTGGCTAATTGACCTAGTCTTTTAATTCATTTTTATTTCATTCTGTCCAGAACTATAAAAATTGGTTGAAGGAGTCATGTAATTTTACTTTAATTTCCTTGTGGACAGGGTGAGGTGGCTTACACCACCTGTAATCCCCGTATTCTGGGAAGTCAAGGCAGGGGGATCCCTTGAGTCTAGGAGGTCAAAGATACAATGAGCCATGATTGCACCAGTACACTCCAGCCAGGGCAACAGAGTGAAAACCCATGTAAAAAAAATAAAAAGTAAAATATGTCTTTGTGCATGAATTGACTACCTGCTTGTGCATGAAGCCTTTATTTTCCCCATTGGACTACACACCATACCTTGGTTACATACAAGTCATATTTTATCATATTATTAGAAATTACATTATTGTTGTTCCCCTTTCTTGAGCACATTATCACATGCCAGACCTGTGCCGACTACTTTGTAAATATTTGTCCGTGTTTTCCTTGGAATACAATAAATAGGCCATGAAGATACTTGTTACAAAAACTGAGATCAATGTACAAATACATTTCAAGGGTGTTCCTTATTATATTCATTTCTTAGCTACTTAAGTATGCTGAAAAATTCCAATTTCCTAGCCTACTTAACCAGAATTTCCCCCAAATTGATACGTATTGACATTTCACAAAACCAGTCTTTTTGTGGAATACACTTTGGCAATGGCAACCTTGTGTCCATTTTTCATTACAGGAAACCAGGAAGGTAGATGTCAGTCAGTATCCTCACTTATAGATATATGGATAATTTCAAAATGATTAAGATCCTTATTCAGTTGTTCAAGTAGTGAAATAACACAGTTAGGAATCAAACGTTGAGCTGTCTGACTCCAAGGCCTATGATCTTAATTCCTCTGTTATTTTTACTTCAACATTTCTAATGTTGTAGAAAACTTATTTTCAGCCAGTGATATTTTTCTGCCATTTAGCTTTCTGAATTCCCACAAACTGATCAATTTGGCATGCACTATTTGGATCTGAAGGAAGATAAGATTTGCAATGCTTTGTGATCTCCTTAGCCAGGTTTTCCCTTTACCAGAACACTTCTGTGACATTTATCCATTTTGATGACTCAATTCAGTGGTGTTCTGGAGCAATCTCATCCTGGCTCCTGAGAACCAGTTGTAATATTTCCAGGAATTTTCTGAGCCAGTTGATAAACACACCCTTAACTCAAAATTAAGCTATATAAACCTACAATTAAATTTTATATTAAAAACAAACAATAATTGCTTCAAACTCATCAATTCCTAATTATTTTACTCGTCCCTACGTGCTTGAGGGTTTTTTACGTCCATTGTGGCTGTTTGGTAGAAATGCTATATAATTGGTAGAAATGCTATATAAAAATGTGCTCAACACATCTCTTTCCATAACATTGATAACTTGAAATTGACCATGGTGGGGGTATTTATACCACACACACACACACAAATGCAAACTTCACAGATCACAGCTTGATTTATTGTTTTGTTGATTGTCTATACGTGTACCTTCCTAGATGGTAGCACCAAGGCACATGTGGCTATCAAGCACTTGAAATATGACTAATACAAATTAAGATGTGTTAGAAGTATAAAATATACATTGGATTTTGAAGGCAATATGGAGAAAAGCAGTAAAATATCTCTACTAATTTGTATATCTCCTACAGCTTGAGATTATACTATTTTGAATATATTTGTTCAAATAAGATATATTATCAAAGTTAATTTTAATCTGTTTATTTTTAAAATAGATACTAGAAATTTATACATACATGGCTCACATAATATTTCTATTGGACAGTGGCCTAGACTTTAAAAAGTGATGATGGAGAAAAACGTTAGCAATACAGATTAAACTTAAAAGTATGTTTTTCCTTTACTCATTACATTGTGAATACTGCGTACACACACACAGACACACACACACACAGATAAATAATCTTCCAGTATTTAAAGACTGTTATCTGGTTTAGCAAAGAAGCTACTCATATTATTGACAAACAAGTGAAGTTTTGACATATATATTCGTTGTTTTACTTTAGTCTTACTTATTAACATAGATGAAAATATAAACCAGCACTTATTTTAAAACTATATTTATTCGTAAATTGCAAATGTAGATTTACTATGTACGGATGTGTTTTGGCAAATATCAGTGAAAGCATCCCATGAGGGTCAATTGGCTACATGTAATTTACAATAAAAAGTGCTTTGTAGTTTATTATTTGTAAGTTTTGTTTGATACATCCTTTATATCACTAACATTTATAATGTGCATATACATAGACATGTACATTTTTTTCTGAAAGCAAGTTATTAAACATTTGCCAGCACACCACTGGTTCAACTCCAGCCCTTTTATCAGCTGCCGTTGTCCGTCAACTCTTCATTCCTGTAAAATTAGCATCTTACAACACATCTTTGCATATCACATTGGCAAAATAACTATGGTCAGAAACTGAAGAACATACAATTAAAACATATAAAAATGAAGAAAATAAAGTTGATCCATATAGAAATGCAGCAAAAAGACTGATTAGAACTTAAAAATCTCAAGATAATTTTTGAGGTAAGTCAACTGTGTTCAATATAGAAAAGTAAGAAATCAAAGTTAATAAAATCGCTTCTCTGACTTTTTAAATTCAACAAATGTCTTTCCAAAAATAGAATTTAAAAGAATTTAAACAATTTAAATTTATTTAGGTGACATTCGGCACTTGCTGTTTTTTGACAAGGGCTGTGGTTATTTATTTTTAGCTCAGAATCAGGTCTTTATGTTTACCTAAGCCTGCTTCATTAAGTTTGAGACAGCCCATCTGTGTGCTTCATTAATCAAATTATCACACAAAAAGTGTAGAACCACCACTCTGGCAAGTGCTGTGATGAGTGGCCTACCCTCCAAAGTAAGAGAAGCCTGCTCTGAGGCTGTGGAAGTGTGAGGTGTGAAGCCCTAGGAAGAAGGAGGAAAGGATGGTAAGATGCCTTCTGGGTGCAGAAAGCAGCAGGGGAACATGCCCTGTTGGGGGAGGGAGCACCACAAATAAAAGGGACTGAAAGAGGCTTTTGAGCATAGAACAAAGAAAAGGAGAAGGAAGTTGCTTCAAGATAAGGCCAGAGAGGTAGGACGGCTCAGATCTACATGTAAACACGTTAACAGTATTCTATTTCACCTTGCGAGCTGTTAAAAGTGAACTAAATGTGACCCGAGAAGGACTCTGTACTTCTATATTTGAGTCCTTGTGGACAAATTGCAACCTAGCTTAATAGGTAGACAAAATTGAAAACCTAACTTAGGAGTATGCACCTGTAACAATAGCTGGGTCTTGGCCAATCCCAGCGCTGGACTTCAACCAGTCATACACTGCTGAGTGTTCAAACTGTGTTCAAATAAGACAAACGCCAGCCTGTAACCAATTCAGCTGCTCTGTACCTCACTTCCCAATTTCTGTACGTTATTTACCTTTTTTGTCTATAAATATTCTTCCACCACGTGGCTGCACTGGAGTCTCTGTGAATCTGCTGTGATTCTGGGGGCTGCCCAATTTGTGAACTGTTTGTTGCTCATTTAAGCTCCTTTAAGTTTAATTCGGCTGAACTTTTCCTTTTTTTTTTTCAAGTGTTCTGAATCTTCTTTATTAGACAGCACAGAAATAATGGGTTTAGATTATATTACAAAAAGAGCTCAAACTGTTCAAATACAGCAACTGGGCTTGCTAGGGCACAGAAGGGGGAATTCTTCAGACTACTATACAGGGACACAAAGACTCCTCATCCTAAACAAAGTATTAAGGTACATAGAGAAGTTTCTTGTAAGACAGAAAACAGAGAAATCCACAGTAACTCTAACACATTCCTTAAGGAATAAGCATGTATTTGTAGGAAGCAAACATAACTTTCCATAGAGAAACCACTTTCACAGGATGATTAGGTGGACCTGCAATGAAGAAAATACAGTTCAAAAGATGGGTTCAGACTTACACCAAGTTTTCACTAAAATGTTTTAAAAAAAAGACCCTTCTCTGTATCAAAAGAATTTTTAAAAAATACATCACAGATAAAATAAATCTCAGGAAAGGTCGAGGTCCTGTTCAGAGACATACGTTTGCAAATTAATGTAAATTTTAAAGTTTGACAACAAAAATACTGTTTGGAACTACCTAGAATAGGCCAAGCTAAGTTCGTGTTCTGTTTTAGTGTATTACATTGAAATGAATCTCATTCTCACTATAATTTTTTTCTTCTTAACCTTAATCACCAGCTGCTGGTCAACTGAAATGGACATGAGAACTATATAAATGTCAGAGAAATATGTAAACCTCATTAATGTTTCCAAAAATTCATTTAGAGATAGAAAGAGGTCCAAATAGATGCCTGTCTAAATGCAGTGCAATTACGTTACAATTATCTTTCCAAATACACAGATACGTTCTGTCTTTTCTCAGCTCATTACTGACTCAAACAATTTGCCCTTCTGGGATCAATTGTTTGCTAATAAATAATCGTTTACAGTCACAAAATGATATTAGGAGGTTTTCTTATTAGTTTTCCTACTGCACCCTAATACGATGGAAAACTGGCTGATTCCCAAGAATCTAACCTTAACCTCGCTTTGTTTAACAGCCCAGGAAATGATGAACCATCTGCGTCAGAAAATAATGGACGGCCAAGAGGAAATACTGTTTAATTGTAGATTAACCTCCTCATGAAGCAGTCTGAAGCAGCTTTAGAATTAGCAACTATAACCAGAAAAAGAAACAAATGGCTCATGAGCGTTTTCCTCTACCATTTAAGATCCAGAAAGAATGCAAAGGGATTTTTATTACATTTATCTACAAACATTCATTTCCACAGTGGAAACAAAAAATCATCAAGGTCAAAACTGATTCTCAAAACTGCAGTCACTGCCCTCCAATTTTGTTTGCCCAAATACCTTTAATGCAGCAAACCATCAAACCATCTCATGCACTTAAGAAACTGTTTATTTTTTAAAAAATTCAAAAACCTCTTTTCCATTATTTTCAGGTTGTTATAATATTAAAATTAATATTTTCCCTGGTTTCTTTAATATTAACAAATCCACCATTGGGGAGCACAAATTGTTTTATTATCATCAACATGGCACTTAAGCAAATGAAATCTTGTCAAGTACATGGTGACTTGGGTTTTGTTTCTGCATCTGTCACTTGGCGAATGAAGATACCATCTTCAGGGTGTTCCCTGTCATCCATTTCATACATATATGATGATGTTATTGCAAGCATAGTCCCATCATTACTGAAGGCAAGTGATGCGATGCTCGTGGGGTACCGATGGAACTGGCACAGTCGCTTTTTGTTAAATGGATCGCAAATACTTCCAAAGCCATCAGAACTACTTGTGGCAAATGTATTGTGGATATTGTGAAAAGAAATGGCATTGACTGGGTAAATCTGCTGAATATTATTTTCTTTTAGTCTGTGACATTTGAAGGCACACTTCTTCTTCTGTACCTCAGGGCTTGGGTCCAAATACTCAACGGCCACTCGGCCTTCAATAGAACTTAATACATAAGCCTGCTTGTTTGGAAAGGCTCGTATGCAACGAGTCTGGTATTTCAGGCTGGACTCCCTGCGCTGCTGCACGTAACCCATGTTCTGTAAGTCTCACACCAACACTGCGGCCTGCTGTTCCCACAATCAGCCGGTCTCCAGACACTGAGAGGGTATATATACCTTTTCAGGCTGAGAGAAGGTCCCGGCATTACAAGGAGTTCTGGAATCCCACAATTAAACTGTCTGATCCCAATTTCCAGTGACCACCACATTCACTTCTGGACAGTATGCAACACATCTGATAGGGGCATCATGGGTCCCAACAAGATTTTCTTGATCAATGTTCAAATCATGCATTTTCAATTGATGGTCTAGTCCTCCACTCCAGGCATGCATTGGATGGTAGAAGGCGCAGTCCAGGGCGGCGCCGGTGCGCTGGTACTTGAGCCGCACGGAGTTGGCCGGCACACCGTAGAGGCGCACGGACGTGTCCCAGGAGGAGACAAGCAGGAAATGGGAGGTGCTGGGGCTAAACTTCACCGAGGAGATGCCATCCTCGGGTGGCTGGTTCAGCTTGAACTCGTTAGAACTGGTCGTCTTGGGCTCCCCTCAGAAGCAACGTTTCCACTACTTGCCGCTCTCTGCCGCCTCCGCCGCCTCCTTGCTTCCCTCAGAGCACTCTGAAGTTTTTCTTTCATCAGAGAGATGAGAGGCCATTGAGGTGGCAGTGGCGGACGGGAGGGCAGCAGCATTGATGGACATGGATGAGAGCAGGTGTGCATTCTACGAGGTCAATGCTAACTATAGAAAAAGCAATTGGGTGGGAGGAGATACAGTATGGAGAAAGGAGGATGCATTCTAGGAAGTTATTCCCAGGTAGGTGAGAGAATATAGTACTTTGGAGTAGAGACATAGTAGTGGAGAAGGAAAAAGTGGGTAAGTCGAGAAACTTACAGGAGGCGAAATCACCAGGATTTGATGTAATCTCTACTGAAAACAAACACCGTGCTTCTCACAGAATTAAAAAAAGCCATAGGCCAGGCCTTGCTAGGGCATGTGCAGTCAGCTGTTTTATCTAGCAATTGGAGGGAATTTGTGCTGATCAAGTACGCATTTGTTGTTTCCATTTAGATCTAGAAAAAAGGATCTGAGCGACAAGCTTAGATGCATTGTCTGCGTCTCAGGAACAGAACAAAGCACACTGGCTCAGGCACGAGGAAGCCACTCCCCAATCCTGCCTTTCAGGTGCCAATGGAGAACAACCCCTTCAGCCGAACCATGGTGCTTTACATCTCTCTCCAAACTCCCAGATCTCCTGAGCGGAGATGGTTGATTAAGGCTCTTATCTTTCACGTTCTAAAATCAATTTAATGTTGTTCAGAGCCAGCAATGTTAAAATATATTTGTATTTTGAAACAAAGTTAACGTAGAGAAATGAAAAATAAAATGTTGAGAATTTTACATTTAATTGCAGATATAATTATGTGTTCTGTATGTTACTTAGTTTTCTATCTTAAATAGTTTGAAGGTAAACACGTTTTTTACTTTTTTTTTTTTTTTTTTTTTTGAGACAGAGTCTTGCTCTGTCGCCAGGCTGGAGTGCAGTGGCGTGATCTCAGCTCACCGCAACCTCTGCCTCCCGGGTCAAGTAATTCTCCTACCTCAGTCCCCCGAGTAGCTGGGACTACAGGCGGGCGCCAGCACGCCCCGCTAATTTTTTTGTGTTTTAGTAGAGATGGGATTTCACCATGTTGACCAGGATGGTCTCCATCTCCTGACCTCGTGATCCGCCTGTCTCGACCGACCTTCCAAAGCACTGGGATTACAGGCCAGAGCCAACGTGCCCAGCGTACTTTTTAAAAATTTTTTTAATTGGGAATGTTCTCTACTAAAAAAAGTAACAGCATTCACCATTTTCCTCAATCTTGGATGTCAGCTCTCTCTCTCTCAGTGAAACAGATTTTCTAATCTTTCTATCTGCTGTAAAACTTAAAAAAAAAAAAAAAAAAAAACAGATTGGGCAACATAGTGAGACCTTGACTCTTAACACAAAAATGTTAAAAATTGGCCGGGCCTGGTGGTGCGTGCCTATAGTCCCAGCTACTCAGGAGGCTGAGGCGAGAGGATTGCTTGAGCCCAGGATTTCGAGGCTGCAGTGAGCTACAATTGCACCACTATACCCGAGCCTGGGCAACAGAGCAAGACCCTATCTCAAAAAAAGTTCTTCAGAAAAAATATATATACAAGTGTTTGCATAGAGAGTACCAAGATATGACAAGTTACTCAATTTTATAGCCTTCAAAAATCAATCACGCAGTAGAACTCTGTAGGTTTCCACTTAAGTGATATATAATACTGCCAAAAAAGAGAAATATTTATGGCAGTTTTTTAAAGTTTGCTTAAATCTGATTTTTCCCCCACATTGAAAGTCATCCATTTTGTTCTATTTAATTAGGCATGATGGGCAAAAGTGTTAACCTTTCCTCAGGTAATTGTTCATCAAAATCATCATGTCATTGTGCCATGTGACAAGTTTCATATTTGATTAGAAAAATCCTTGGGCTAAAATTAATTTTTTGAGATAAATGTCACTGTGATCGTAATGATTGTACACCAGATTTGTTTGCTCTTCAAATTCAATATGCACCATGCATTCTCTACACATACTGACCTGTTTCATGTTATCCTATATGTTGTAGGAAGGCAAGGCCCAGCTGTGCTGTTGTATGTCAGGGAGCTTACAGAGCAGCTCTAAAGAGGGCAGTCATTTGGGCACTAATGGAATAGGAAACAGGAAATAGAGCCTTCGCTATCTCAGTGGACATACTTTAATGATACCTGTATTTTTTCTTTTTATGACAAGGCAAGAAACAAGATGGTCAATAATCACTACAACAGAATATAATTATAGAATAATTTTACTTGTAGTGCATATTGTCAAAAATCTTATTCTAAAGGCCTTCTACAGATAATTAAGGTCATAGCAGCTGTTGACAAATAGCAAGGAAAAAGGAGTGTTAGCTATTTTACTATGATGTAATGGATGCCTTAGAAACCTGGATGAAATAAGGATCTCTGAAACCAAGAAGGTACATTTCCGCACTCATTGTTAAAGGTGATGCGATTACTGTGGCAAATTTCAAGGCTTTTTCTAAGGTAATAATGATATTGAGAGAGGTGACATATTTGATCAGTTACTAAATGCCATGTCTTCTTCTTAAGACTCTACACGCTTTGTCTTATTCATTCTTCACAACAAGTTTATGAGATGAGTCATATTAACCTCTTTTTAGGTAAGAAAATGGGGTACAGAAACAGTAAGGTGCAGAGTTAGTGCCAGATCCCAAAGATAAGGGAAGTAAATGGCATGTTTTCTATTAGTTGAACCAATTGCTTATAAATATGTTGTGAAATTGTGAAATATACACACGTTGTGAAAAAATCATCATGCAAATTTCAGCATTTTGTAAAAAGACGTCCTCTTGTTGATTATTATAGAAATCTATTCATGCATGTTTCATCACTGTTGTGCATCTGTGTGTGTGTGTGTGTGTGCGCGCGCATGTGTGTGTGGCTCTTGCTGAACTGCTTGACTCTGAGGAACTGCTTGCTCTTATATAACTTCACTACATAGGATTACACTTCTGACTACAGGTTTTGCAGTTTATATCACCCCAGTAGTCAGTGAGGAAAATATTCAAAAGAAACACATAGAAATACATCCTTTAATTTGCCCCTATTCATTCACAAAGGAAATTAAATTGTCTTCCAAAACATGAATGACAGACAACAGTTAAGAGGAAATAACACAGATTCAGGAAGGTTAGAGAATACTGAGTCACACGTTTAAACAACTAAGCATCATTCTTAAAAAGCGTCATTGTGACCAACCTAGAAACCTGTATAAATAATTCTTTGCTTGCTTTACCAAGAGGTGTAATTGAAGTCAGAAGCTCTATAAATAAGAGTGCTTTTTTGTTCTGTGCCTTGCACTGCCTTTTGTGGATACAATTGTATAAAACCACATGTGCTGTTTCCCACTTACCCTGTTAACAGATAGCTCTGTTTATTCTCATTAAGAAAAAAAAATCTATAGCTAAGTTCAAATGAACAAGTTGAACAAGTTTAAAAACTAAATTTTAACCATTGATATATCTTAACTGAATCCTAACCATTGATATATCTCCTCAAGAAGATGGATTGCCCTCTTATCTAAAGGGACTGGTTATATAATCTGTCTTAACCTCTTGGGCGAAGTGAAGGCCCTGCTCTCTTAATCTCACACTCTGACTGTAGGGTATTTCTTCCGTTTCTTTTGTGCTCCTTTGCTAAGCAATGCCAATCTAATAAAACTCATCTAAGTCAATACACTAACACTTGGTAGCATTTCAAGAGATTTTTAAAAAGCTTTCATTGTATGATCTACCAGTGAGGTGCACACATATTCACACTTAATGTGCTCTGTGAACACACAGATTTCTTAACATCCCCGTGAGAAACAGTATAGTGGAGTGATTAAGAAAAGGGCTCTGGAGGAAAACTTTCTGAGTGTGAATCCTGCAACTGGCTTTGTAAACTTGGTCAAGCTTTTTAAACCGTTTGAGCCTCAGTTTTCTTATATTTAAACTTGCAGAACCAGTAAAGACAATACTAGATGATTTTAACCAACATGTTTGAAGCATTTAAAATATGCCAGGCATTGTTCTAATCACTTACATTAAATCATTAGGTCCTCACTACGACCCTAAGGAGCAGGTACTACTATTATTATCCCATTTTAAATAAAGAAGCAGAGGCACAAAGAAGTTATTTACTCAAGGTTACACAAGATAACTGCCCTGTCTTTAGTTAAAATGTGGATATTTTGTTTATTGTAGATTTATTTGGATTACTTTTGATTTTTAAATACAATATTAGAATGTTATTTATTTAATAGCTGAGTTTTTTGGTGCCCTGTTAAATTTTGTACCTGAAATAAATGCCTCCTTTGCTTCACCCTCGTCCCAGCTTTGAGTTGTTTATCAGTAACAGTTATTGAGGGAATTAAATGAGGTAATGCGTGTGGAATACTTTGCACTGCCAGGGCTCTATTAAATGGTAGCTGTCCTTATTATTCTTTCGTGTAAATAAATAAAAACAGGGCAATTTTTCTAAATAAACACATAATGAAAGTTTGAAGAATTTATAATTCTTGCCTCTCTCTTCATATAATAGAACTTTAAAAGTCTGCTTTTATATCTAAAATTACCAAAACTTTTATAATACTTCCTCCTTTTCCAAAACACTTTTATATATAATATATATTATATGTGTGCTATGTTATACACACACGAAGTTTCAGCTTTACAACAAAATTAGGAAGATAGGGAGAGTATCTATTATCTTCTTCTTAAAAGATGGAAAACAACAAACTCAGTGGGATTAAGTTGTTTGCTCACCCAGATAACTAGTCATGAAAAGCGTTACATTGTCTTTTCTACACCTTTAAGGGGAATTCTTAGTCATTGCATGAGGCAGACACTTTCCTGCCTCAAAATCTGCATAATGTTACGTCAGGAGTCTGATGTGCACAATTTCTGCCTGCTTGATCTTCTGTTCTTCTGCAGACAAAGTGATGAAGTGGGTAGGATAACCAGGGAAAATGCTCCTCATTGCTGAATGCCTCCAACCGTTTGTTTTCTCCCTGAATGAGCCATAAACACTTGCTGCTTCTCTTGGGAGCCAAGGTGGGGGAGGGGTGGGGGGCAGGGAGTTGTGTTTAGCAACCAAATTAAGAATTTAAAATTCTTCTTTGTTGCTCTTATGTTTTCAAGGTTGTCTAAAAGAAACATGTATTTTCAGACAGTAGTGAATCCTGAGTTGATTAAAAAATTAAAAGAAACATGCAAGTGTTTTATAACTTATGAAATGACATTTTTAAAAAAAACCCTCTGAGTCTTTAGTTTGTGAGTATTCAAACTACATTATCCTTCATGGCTATACCTAGAATACTTAGAAAAATTATTATGATGACTTCATTTCCTGAAATAATTTAATTTTAAGGATATTTGTTTTCAGCCTGTGCTTTATGATTAAGATTATCTTGTCCTTTCTCATTTCAGATTTTGATTATAGTTTCCTCATTACAGAATGACACTTAATCACAGTGTGAATAGTAATGCTCCTAATTTTCCAGAAATAATGCATAAGCTTATGACTTCTGAAATGATCTGCTCACACTTGTGCTCCTACAGGGGAAGGACAGCTTTGGTGCAAATATCTTTTGCAAGGAAAATGGAAACAACAAAGATACAATGTATAGCGTCAATAAATGAGTCACGGTAAAATATTTTTCATGTTTCATCTGAAAAATAATTTTAATTCTACAGATACTCACCTTTTTTATTGTTCTAATGCTACAGGATAAACCCAGCCATTTAAGTATTTTAAATTGTGTTTCTTTAATCTCATTTTTTATTACTGTTTCACATGTTAAAGTCAAATCAAAACACCATGCTCGTGAAATCTGGAATTACAGTTAACAACTATGTAAAAACCAATGACTTTTATTATGTTGATATAGCAAAAATTCATTAAATTGGTTAGCTTTCATAGTTTAATGCTATCTAGTATTTGTTGAATACCTCTTTGGTTAGAAGTATCACCCAAAGGCTAACAAGGTTAACACTGGACCCAGACTGCCTGGATTTGGGTCTGGCAAGCTCTGTGACATTGGGTGAGCTATTTAATCTCTAAGTCTCAGTTTCAGCCTTTGTAAAATTGCATTAGTAATAATACATATCACATAGGATCTCTGAGTATCACAGAAGTTCATGAATTAAAAAGCAAACAAAACAATGCAGCAACCTCAATTTCTGCCTCCTCAGAAGAAAGAATTCGACCGAGGGGCATATAGCAGAAGGAGAGACCGAGGCAAGTTTTAGAGCAGGAGTGAAAGTTTATTACAAAGTTTTAGAGTAGGAACAAAAGGAAGGAAAGTACACTTGGAAGAGGGCCAAGTGAGTACTTGAAAGACAAGTGCACTGTTTGAACCTTTGAATTGGGGTTTTATAAGTTGGCATGCTTCTGGGGTCTTGTGTTCCCTTTCCCCTGATTCTTCCCTTAGGGTGGGCTGTCTGCATGCACAGTGGCCTGCTAGCACTTGGGAGGGCAGCATGCACAGTGTGTTTACTGGAATTACATGCATGCTGACTTGAGACTTTCTTCCCTTACCAGTCAAATGTCCCTAAGAGATCAAATACCAGCTAAAATCTGCCATTTTGCCTTTTAATGCACATACTTGAGCCCACTCGCCCAACTCCTCAGATGAGGAGCTTCCAGATAAGCTCCTTATCAGGAAGCTGCTCGTTACCAGTTTCATGTGTTTCTGTTTGTTGGAGACTACCTTTCCCTGGTGCTGGCTGTGACTAATCATTATTTTGGATAAATAGTTAACAACTGTCTGACCATCACCTAATGGTTGTCTCACATTCCTGGTGTGTGTGTGGTGGGTGGGGAGGAGAGGGCTCCTCATGCCTGACTAGCTACCTGCTATAACAGTCAGAACTGGATAAAATGTTTTGTGGTTACCACTATGAAGCCATAAGATAAATAGTGGTGTCCAATTTTGTACACAAGGAGAGCTCACAGTCTCTGAAGTTTGTCTGCAGTAGGGAATAATAAACAAAGGTATGGCTTAGCTTATGATATGACCATCTATCATATCCTATAGACAAAGGCAATCAATATATGCTCATTTGCTCATTCATTTACATGTGCTTAATTCTGTATACTCTTATCTCTATGAAAAACAAAAGAAATAGCACGTACATGCATACACACACAGGAAAATATTGAAGGTAATTCTCATGTACTTTGGAAATATTAGCTTGGACAACGCAGATAAAGCTTGAGGTAGGCCTCATGTGAAGGGTAGGTCTTGAATTGCAGAAGAAAGAAAAAGTTTCTATAAGTAGGAAAATAACTTTCATAAGGCAAGCTAAGAGGATCATCTTACTACATTTCTAGTTTAGTATGGGTCTTCATCAAACTTTATGAGGATAGGGACCAGCCCATTCTTTTTAAACAAGATATCTTCTGCATTTAACATGGTGATTAGCATGGCAGGTATTCAACAAATGTTTATTAAATAAATAAGGGAGAATGAGAAGTGTGTACAAACCAGTGGCAGTACAGGCAGAAAAGTCACCTTTTTAAGTTAAACCGTGGGCAGGATGGAATAGAGCTAGGGAAGGGGGGTGTATAGTTGGGGTTCTCCAGAGAAACAGAATCAATAGCATACATGCATATATAAAAAGATAAAATGAGAATATTACAACAAATTTGATTTAAAAATGTTTAGATGAAATGAACAATTTCCTAGCAAGGACTTATCAAAAACCAACCTGAAGCATTGTATAATTATAAATTAGTTCATCGTTTTTAAAATTCCCACAAATCAGGGACAAAACTAGCTTTGTGGGCTCTTGTACACATCTTTGAAGATCCTGTGTAAGAAAGAAAAAAATACATATGTGTACAAATACAATATTACACATGAAAATGAGTATTTCTTTGAATGAGAAAATAAGTCATAATAGAATATTGAATGAATATGTTAGTAGTGTCAAATATCCAAGTATCATGACACCAAATATGTTACTGGTGGAAGGTGTCTGAATTACAGGTGGTGAATTCACATGGGTCTGAAGCAACCTCAATCTTTGCCTCTTCAGAAGAAAGAATTCGACTGAGGGGCATAAGACAGAAAAGGAGATGAAGGCAAGTTTCAGATCAGGAGTGGAAGTTTATTTAAAAGGCTTTGGAACAGGAAAAAAGGAAAGGAAAGTATGGTTGGAAGAGACCCAAATGGGCACTGAGGTCAAATGCAGTATTTAACCATGATCGTAGGAATTTATAGGTTGGCTCGTTTCTACATGATTCTTCCCTTAGCATGGGCTGCCCACATGTGCAGTGCCCTCCTTAGCCTTGGGAGGCAAGCAGGTACAGTGTCTTTAACAAATCCCATTTATGCCTAGTGTTCCATTACTGGAACGCTAAGCATGTGGGAATTATTTATATTCTACTGCTCAAGGTCATTGCCAAGGTCTGATTGCAAAAATTCAAAAAATTGTAACCTCAGGCATAAAAGGGTTAGGAAGTTGTATGTATGCCCGTCTGAGGCTATTCTCCTTTTCTGGTGTGTGCCTTTGGAAGATCACACTCCGCCATTTTGTCTCTTAATGTGCATGCCCGGGAAGTTGCTTCTCCCTGGTGCCTACATTCAATTAACACTTTTGCAACAAGTGTGGAGCATCAGGAAACGGCCTCTCCCTGGCACCAGATGCCAATTTATCACTTTTAGAGAGGCAATGTGGTAATTGCCAAAACGGCACCTGATACTCCTAGTGGATGGGAAAGAGTCCTCTCCTACCCTGTTCATGCCTAACTGCTTGTAACAAATATATATATTTGTTGTGTGTGTGTATATATATATTTGTTATGTGTATATATATTTGTTATGTGCATATATATTTATGTGTGTGTATATATATATATACTTGTTACAGGTAGTTAGGGATGAACAGGGAAGGATATAGGTAATGAGTGATATAAGTAGTAAGTCTTTGGGGGAGTCATTTCTGGTTTGGCACAAATTCAAGCATGGCTTTGACAAGATGTCAGCATACGTGTGAAATGAAAACATTAAAAGAAGTTTCCCAGGATGATGGGGATGGCTCTAGAGTGTTTGGGAAGAATAATGCTTTCATTTCTTGAGTGTTGCCTTGTGTTAGGTACTGACATATATATAATCACTGATTTTCCCAGTGGCCCCTGAACAGACTTTATCCTTGTGAATTATCCATTTCACAGCTGATGAAACTGGCAATGACAGTGGGTAAATAGTTTGCCCATAAGCATGAAGCTAGCAAGTTGGAGGTTGTTGATTAAAGCTGGGTTGCATCTGCTTTCAGAATTCATGTTTTTCTCTTTCTGGCCCGTCACTTAACCTGCCGTATGAGTTTTGGCAAGCCACTTACCACCATTGTTGGTTTGTTCTTCAGTTAAAAAACAAAACAAAAAAACATTGTGGATATATTTTCAGGCTGGGCACGGTGGCCCACACCTGTAATCCCAGCACTTTGGGAGTCCAAGGTGAGTGGATCACCTGAGGTCAGCAATTCAAGACCAGCATGGCCAACATACTGAAACCCTGTCTCTACTAAAAATACAAAAATTAGCCAGGCGTGGTGGTGCACGCTTTTAATCCCAGGTACTCCGGAGACTGAGACAGGAGAATTGCTTGAACCCAGGAGGTGGAGGTTGCAGTGAGCTGAGATTCATAAGTCATTATTGAAATGTTACATAAATTAAGATTTTCAAATTTGAGAGATACCTCTATCAAGTTTCTTTCATATGTAAACTATAAAATGTCAGGGTATTATCAAGTGTATTCCTGACAGGAGAGGAGACTTATTTTGACTATTCACTGAGAAGAACCAAATCCTCTGCTGACAATCTATTCATCTATATAATAGAAGAATTTTCCACATATTAATTCTGAATTCTGTATTTTGTCACCATTTGACGCTGAGTGCAATAGGATAAGACTACAGTGCAAGACAACCTCTGGTCCTATACCTTTGTGTGAGGACACTAGGTAAAATAGCATGATAATAAATTCACTTCTGTCAAAAAGAATATTCTAGGTCATGAACGTTTCATCAGTAAATTTTTCCAAACAAGGAAGAAGTAGTGTCAATCTCTCACAAAGCCTTCAACAAATAGAGAAAGAGAGAATAATTACTAACTACTTTTAAGAAACTATTAAAATTTCAATACAGGCCAGGCATGGTGGCTCATGCCTGTAATCCCAATGCTTTGGGAGGCAGAGGCAGGTGGATCACAAGGTCAAAACATCGAGACCATCCTGGTTAACACTGTGAAACCCTGTCTCTACTAAAAATACAAAAAATTAGCTGGGCGTGGTGTTGGGCACCTGTAGTTCCAGCTACTCAGGAAGCTGAGGCAGGAGAATGGCGTGAGCACGGGAGGCAGAGCTTGCAGTGAGCCGAGATTGCACCACTGCACTCCAGCCTGGGCGACAGAGCGAGACTCTGTCTCAAAACAAACAAACAAACAAACAAAAAAATTCAATACTGACAGCTAACAAAGACATTACAAGAAAGAAAAATGACAAGAAATCGCTCATAATCATAAATGTAACAATATAAAACCAAGTATTAGCAAACCAAATCTAGTTATATATAAAAGGAATAATACTTCATGACCAAGTTGGGTTTATTCCAGCATTTCTAGGTCTCAAATTTATCTTTGAACTCAATCAATGTAACTTAATACATTAACAGAATAGAGGAAAATAATCACATGATGATCTCGATAGGTGCGTAACTGCTTTTGTTAAAATATAACACTTACTCATAATAAAGAATGATTAGCTGAGAAACCTATCAGAAGACTTCCTTAACTTGGTGAAGATATCTGTAAAAATCTTTCAGCAAACTAAATGGTGAGAAGAGGAATCAGATGAGAATGCCCAGTAGTCAACATTGTAAGGTCCTAGGCTGTGTAATAAGGCAAGAGGAAGAAATAAAGGATATGAAATTTAAAGAGAATAAACTTTTTTTTATCAAGATGACACATTTGTGTACACAGAAAACACAAGCACATCTACCTACAGATCAAAGAATTAATAAAGGAATACAGCAAGTTTGCTGGATATAAGCTCTTTCTATAAAAGCAACTGTATGTTTACATAACAATGATCAATTAGACATTAAAAATTTAAAAATTACAAATGCAAAAATAAAATCCCATAAATACGTATGAATTAAAGATGTGTGAAGCTTCTACAAAGAAACCTATAACACATGATTAAGAAGTTAAAGAAGTCAGAATAAACAAAGAAATATACCACATTCATGGATTAGAAGACTCAATATTATGAAGGTTTGATTCCTCTCAAATTAATCTATAAACTCAATGCAATCTCATTAGCAAATCTCAGCACGTCCTTTTTAGTAGTAATTGACATGTGGACTCTAAAATGTATAGAAATACACTTGATCTCAAAAAAAAAAAAAAAAAAGTAAACGGTAAAACATAAAAACTTCTAGGAAATAATGTAAGAAAATATCTCCCTGACCTTGGAGTAGCCAAAAATTCTCTAAATGAGGCCTCAAAAAACACTACACAAAAAATGAAATCCGGGCCGCTTTCATTGCCATGTGACTCACATGGCTACACAGGGCTTCATGCTTGGTTTAATGTTCTATGTCCTCATCTTGAAATTTTTACTAATTTTTGAATATAGGATCCTACATTTTGATTTTGTCCTAAGCCCTGCAAATTATGTAGCTGGTCCTGTACAGAATAGATAAATTGTCCTACATTAAAATTAGGAACGTACATTCATCAAACAACCTTATTAAGAGAGTAAAAAGACACAGAAAGTGGGAGAATAAATTTATAATACATCTAACCTCAAGGCTAGTATCCAGAATAAAGAATTTTTACAAATCATTAAGAAAAAGTACAATCCAATTAAAAATGGGGAAAAGGATGAAACAATTCTATCATAAAAGAAGATAGCTACATGTCTAATAAAGAAATAGCAAAGTGCACAATTTCATTAGTCATCAAAAAAATGCAGAATAAAACAAGTGTAGGAAATATCCATAGAAATGCCTTCCAGAATGATTAAAAAGTTTAAATTATGATATCAAGTGTTGACAATAATGTAGAACAGTAGGAACTGTCATACTTCTGATACTGTAACAGACACGTCTCATCATTTTGAGAGGTGATTTAGACCCTGGCAGAGTTGTGGTTAAATTTGTGATAATTATACAAAATGACAAGCAAATGAATAAACTACACAATTCCAGTGAAAATTAAAACTTGTGGAGGAAAGAAAAATTATTCTAGATGGTAGATGGCTCAATTGTAAGTAGCATTTGCATGTTTATAACAAAATATTCATAATAATTTAAATACTAATATTGATCTAGTTAAATTAAGACAAACATTTTATCACAACAGAGGTGGAACAGGGTGAAGACATAAAGTAAAAGTATATCCTTATATTCCTAGTGGGACGCCAATAGAAAATCCCAAAACTAAAAAAATAGTAAGTAGCAATATAAGCAAATTATTTAGTCATATGGAGATAAAGAGTAAAAGAACTAAAAAACTGAGTTGAAAGTTATTTCCTCAAGTAGAAGAATGGGAACTATCTATTTTGGTAAACACATTATAAAATCAACCTTTTAAATTAAATGCCAGAAGATCTTAGGTATAAAAGAAAGAAAATTTAAAAAGAACTAAATAAAAAAAATTTTTTTTGTTTTGTTTTGAGACAGAGTTTTGCTTTTGCTGCCCAGGCTGTAGTGCAATGACGCGATCTCGGCTCACCGCAGTCTCCACCTCCTGGTTTCAAGTGATTCTCCTGCCTCAGCCTCCAGAGTAGCTGGGATTACAAGCATGCGCCACCACGCCAGGCTAATTTTGTATTTTTGGTAGAGAAGGGGTTTCTCCATGTTGGTCAGGCTGGTCAATAA
Organism: Papio anubis; assembly: GCF_008728515.1. Classification (NCBI taxonomy): domain Eukaryota; kingdom Metazoa; phylum Chordata; class Mammalia; order Primates; family Cercopithecidae; genus Papio; species Papio anubis. The sequence continues at coordinate 81,350,059 of NC_044983.1, forward strand.
ATGAATTTTTAAAAGAAAGAAAATAGTTAAGAAAAAAGAGAGAGAAAGAAGGAAGCTGGGAACTAATTTTCAAGTCTCCAATAAAGGGATTTCCAATAATAATGGATATCTGGACCTTTCCAGTAAAGTCGGAGTCTCACCATGACCCTCCTCCTGCTCTTGTAGTCATTGCCTGACTAGCTGGGTAAAGATGGGTAAGTTAACTCCCGTGTCTCAGTTTTCTCATTAGTTAAATGGGCCAATAGTAGAATCTACCTCATCTACTAAAGCGAAGTTATCACAAAGCTAACACAGTGGCTTTAAAGTTTTGTAAATTTGCAGAGGTAAAATATTTAAAGCACCGTTGACAACCAAAGTCACAACAAAGCATAAACCTTACAATGCTTGGCTGGGCCCAGTGGCTCATACCTGTGATACCAACACTTTGGGAGGCTGAGACAGGAAGATAGTTTGAGCCCAGTAGTTTGAGACCAGCCTGGGCAACAAGTAAGACCTCATCTGTATTTACAATTTTTTAAAATTAGCTGAGTATGGTGGTGCTTGCCTGTAGTCTGGACTACTCGAAGGCTGAGATGGGAGGATCGCTTGAGCCCAGGAGTTTGAGGCTGCGGTGAGCCGAGCTTGTTCCACTGCACTCCAGCCTGGGTGACAGAGTGAGACCCTGTCTCAAAAACAAAACCCAAACAAACACACAAAGAAACAAAAACTTGCAATGCTCCAGTTATTTATCCATAATACCTTCCTCATAAAAAATCAGGAAAGGGATATTAGTTTGGGGAAATAGCTTCTCTGAAGTCCAGAAAATCTTGATGAAATGACTCTGCCACCCATGAAATTTCATCTCCTCACTGAGAGTACTCTCGCCACTCAGATACATTTTCTGTCATGTAACAAGTGCTGTGTACACAGTGAGGGTCTGGATATCATTTGCTGTCTTTCCTGCTGACCACTTCTTTCTTTAGCTGCACTTTCTTTAAATGCAGTGAAAGTCTGCATCTGGTCAAAGACTCATTGTGTCTTTAGGCCTGTGAGGCACTTTTCTTCTATTATGTGCTGATTTAATCAGGTCATTTCTCAGAACTTTCCTGACCCCCGCTGGCACAGCCCACAAAGGTCTGCAGAATTTTCTACTTCTATAAATCCTCAAGCATTCAGCCAGCACCTGTGAGGGCAATCCCTCACAAAATACAGCTTTTCTCAACTCAGACCTCATTTTAATATAGAGGATACGTGTGCTTGAAACCCTGGAGGTTATTTTCATCGCAGTTAGAAAGTTTGTTATCAAATCCTATTTATAATGTTTTTGAACAGTGGCCTCATGTTGAACATAACAATGATGAAGAAATGCAAAGCAGCCTCCATAGGTGGTGGCAGAAGGATGAGGACCCAGCAAAGGCATGGAGAGTTAAGTGGACTAATTATGCAATCGGTGCAACAGAGACAAAGGATCTGTGACATGGCTCCACCCCTGCATCCAAGACAAGGATCTCCTGCTGAAAGAACCTCTGGACTGGCCTCTGGGGCTCTTTTGGCACCAGACCATTGTTCTCTGCTTCCCCACTTATTGTTTCTGTAACACACAGATTGGGTTAAAGCTTTTAAATATCTATTAAATTATCTCTATACCCCAGTTGAAACAAATTCTATGGTTAATTTCTTACATATTATTTAATTTTTTTTTTTTTGGCCTTACTCATCTCTCAGAGATTACTCATTCATGCTAATGCTTTTGGTCAACAAATAGGTGCTCCATTTTTCACACTATTCTTCATCTTCTAGATTACAATTTTGACCTATTTTTAGTCTTTGAGGTTATAGGCCCATGAGTTCTAAATGCTAGCAAGGCATTAATATGGACTCCATTGATCCACTGCTAAGAGGAGTGAAAGAAACCTCTTGTATTAGATAATCTCAGAAAGTCTGAAGAGGGCAACTGTTACTAGTAATTAGCACCTTTTCAATACAGGAAAATGAGATGGTGGATGAGAGAAATATTGGGAGAAAGTGGTTGCATTAGTGTTCTATTGCAGCATAAAAAGTTACCACAAACTCAGTGGCTTCAAATGACACAAATATATCATCTAACAGTTTCTGTAGGTTGGAAGTTCAGGAAGGGCAGGGCTGGGCTCTCTGGTCCGGGGCTGATCTGGCTTCAATGAAGGTGTCAACAGGGGTGTGGTTTTGAAATGGAGCACTTTCAAGCTCACTGGTTGTTGGAAAAGTTCATTTTTTTCTCAGTATCACGTGCACTCACCATTTTCTTGCTGGCTTTTACCCAGAGGCCATTCCAGGCTTCTAGAAGATGCCAGAGGTCCTTGCCTCTGGCCCCCATAGGCCTCCACATGCATGGAGGTTGACATTTTTCCAGGCCGGCCTGAGTATATCTCTCTGATCTCTTCTACTCTGGCCATCCAGAAAAACTCTGCCTTTAAAGGTCTCATTGCAGGTCAGGCTCTCCCAGGACAGTCTCCTTTCCTTAAGATCAGTTGATTTGGCATCTTAATTACATCCGAGAAATCCCTTCACTTCAGCATGTGAATTGGTGTTTAATTGAATGATTGGGAGAAGGTGTGAGTACACCAGGGTCCCTAAATCTTGGGAATGTTTTAGGATTCTGCCCACCAAAATGGTCTGGGGAGAAATGAAGAAAACTTTTTTATGCTGAATATCCAGTGCACGGCGAATGAGCTGCTTGTGTCTAGTAACTGTAAGTGATGAAGTCATGGCCTAGGTGCAGGTGGCCTCTCTGCAGAGATTCCTGGTTAAAAGAGCCCCCCTTCATCAACCTCCCCTACTTCCTTTCCACTGATGGCAAGTTTTACAAAGAAACCCACCCTACACTGAACACAGGGGTTCTTTAAGACTTCCGGACTTGATATGCAATCTACAGATATGTTAGTTGACTCGCTTTTTAAAAATTAACTTTATTATTGAAGTATGACATTCATATAAAAAGTGACCTAATCATAAGTGTTCAGCTCAACAAATGATCACAGAGTGAACACGCCCACATAACCACACCCATCTCAAGCAATAGAAGCATCCCAAAGGCTCCCTTAATGTCCCCCCTCAGGCTTTATATCCTCCTACTTCTCTTAAATTAAACATTACCCTGACTTTTGATACCATAGGATTAGGTTTTCCTCTTTTGTGAACTTTTTTATAACTGGAAACTTATAAATAACCTTTTCGTCAGACGTCTTACATTCAATATTGTGTTTGTGAGTTTCCATTGGAAGAACATGCCACAATTTATTTGGCCGTTCTATTGTTGATGAACCTTTGCACTGTTTCCAGTTTTTGACTTTTACAAATAATTCTGTGAACATCTTTGAACCTGTATTTTGGTGGGCCGTGCACACCTGCCTGTTGTGCATATTCCTAGAAGTGGAAATGGCAGGTTATAGAGAAGGCGGGAGTTCTACTAAAACATTTACTGCCAAAGAGTACCTCCACCCTTAACTGTGGTTAATGTTCCAGTTTGAAGACTGTTTTACCCTCTATGCAGAGTAAATTTCCAATCTGCTACCGGAGTGGGAAGGCTCAGCCATCCAGCTAGTGGAGTGAGTGAGGAAAGGGGTCTGGGGATTGAGCAACCTCTTATAGTTTCAACTCATTCTCCCTATTTTAGCCAGCCCATCTCTACTCACAACCCCCTTCAAGAGTTATGTGGTGCTGTCAGCTTCAGAACTTTGGTCTTTCATGGCACAAACTGGATTGCTTTTCAGCTTTCCTTACCACTAGTTTTGGATTCACTTTCCACAGGCCTGCTGTCTTTTTCTTCTCTTTTTTCCTTTCCCTCCCCTCCCCTTTCCCTCCCCTCCCCTTCCCTTCCTTCCCCTTCCCCTTCTCTTTCCCCTTCCCCTGCCTTTCCCTTTCCCCTGCCTTTCTCCTTCCCCTTCTCCTTCCCCTTCCCTTCCCCTTCCCCTTCCATTCCCTTCTTTTCCTTTTTTTGGAGATAAAGTCTCACTCTGTTGCCCAGGCTGGAGTGTAGTAGTGTGATCTCAGCTCACTGCAAGCTCAACCTCCTGGGCTCAAGAAATCCTCCCACTTCCGTCTCCCGGGTAGAGATGAAATTTTGCCATGTTGCCCAGACTGGTCTCAAAGTTCTGAGTACAAGCAATCTGCTTGATTCAGTCTCCCAAAGTGCTGGGATTCCAGATGTGAGCCATTACACCTAGGGCTGCTTTTTTCATCTCCTGTTTTCAAGATTTTTGATGCTGCCATGCCCTCTCCCATTTTTTTGCCCCTATGGTTTATACCTTTAAGGCAAAGTTTATTGTCTTTTGTTTTAATGAGGAGCTGGAAGAGAACAAAAGAAGAAAGCACATGTGTTTAACGCTATCTATCTGATGAGGTAACATTCCTTTAAATGTTCAACATTCCTCCCAGGGTAAAGGGGTAAAGGAAGTTTTTTTTCATTATTTGAAATGCCTCATGGCTTCACAAAATAAGATTCTAGCCTGCTTCCTGTGGTTAGGATTTTGTTTCTCTCTTTTGTTCTTGTTTTAGGGACATTTATGCATTTTATCTTCCTTATAATGTGTCACAAGGAAACATACCATCTGCAGCACCAAGTCTAACATCATATAACTGTATGTTGATAGAACCAAAGGTATTTATGAGCTGTGACTTCCACAGTGATGGGTTAGTTATTAAGATGTTTTTGAATTATTTAGATGTTTGTTTCTGTTTTATGCCAGTAGTTTGAGAAAATATGTAGCTTAGATCTCAATATAAACTGTTTGGGCATATTTAGGGGGAACAGATAGCACTGGTAGAATTAACAATGTTGTCCAATTGATGGATTCACACACAAAGTTAAGAGTGTCTAGTGATGTTGAACTCTGAAAATTGTGTCAAGTTATTCTATGCCTAGAGGCTGAATCACCTTGAGGCACTTTAAAAAAATTTATTATTATTATAGGAGAAATTACTTGAGGGGCCTGCATCAGTTATGGTGAGGTAAGGCCAACATATACCTATTGTCCTGGCGGTGGGGGGAGGAGAAATAATAGACCATACACGGGCCCCTGTAAGTGACCCTTCCAATGTCATTTGGATTAGAAAATGGTCCTGAAAAGAAAGTGGGAAAATTTACCCAGGCACCAAGTAACTGCTTGGAAGTAAAGAAATAAAGGTTGTTTTGTTTTCTTCATGGGTTTTGGTGTTAGAAAAACCTTTCTACTGTGTTGGAATGTCAATGAAAGATGTCCCCTGGTAGGAAAGAACATCACAGGTCTTGGAGGGAAGGTTGCAATGAATGAAAAGGGAGCGTGTATTGTAGCTAGGGCCTAGAGACCCCTGGCACAGGGCTGACTCTGATACTGCAGGCAGATAAGGCTGAGAACCCTGTGGACCCACTCTACTCAGGCATGCCAGTCCTGTTTTGGTATCAATGGTTGAATATGTGTGTACAAAGTAAACAGCTCAAATAGGCGGGTTTTCCAGGAGCCTCTGCTATAATCAGGACAAGTAGAGGCTTTACCGACAGAGACAGTGATTATCCTATAGACCTTGGGGCTTTGGAAACACCAAAGTGTTCTGTGAGACACTGTGTGGCAATAATAGATGCTGAGGCAAAAGGAACAGAATCAGTGACATGAGGGGACCAGCCAGATGCTAGTTTACTGTCTGCCTGGCATTTGGAAAGAGAATTAATTCTTTTGAACTGAGTAAGATCGTGGGATTCTTGAACAGTTTCAGTGAGAGAACATGTATACGGTGTTGATACCCTAGTATGAGATCTCAGACTTTCTAGTATGAGTGTATGTGAATTCCTAAATTGTTAACAGAAAAAATAGGAGATTTGACAATATTTTCAGCTGGTGAAGCAGGTTGTACCTCTCAATTTTTGTTAATGAGATCCCACTCTCCTGCCATATATATCTATCTTGTTCTAGATAATCTTCCGTTAGTCAGTGTTGAAAATGATGGAACCCACATTACAGGATTGTGATCAGGATTAAAAAGAAAGTAACGACTGCAAACACTTAACACAGTGCTTGACACATAGTGAATGCTAAAGAAATCTTCTTTGCTTCTGTTCTCTCAAATTCTTTCTGGTTGCTACAAAGTGTTTGTAGCACCAGGGTGTAGAGAAGTCATCTATGTTGTGGGCTCTGTGATCTTAGCATTGAAGAAACATCTATGTTATGGGCTGGGTGATTTTAAGCAATTTACAGTCATCTTTCTGGCTTTGGTTTCTTGATCTTCAGAATGGGAAATACTACAACAATTTCCCAGGGGTGTTGCAAGGATTGAATAAGATAAGGTATGTGGCAAGTGCCTCAAATACGGCACTAAAAGTCATGCAAACTGCAGTTCTTCAGATTTTTAGTATCATTCCAAGGAAATGCCAAACCTGGCTCAGTAGCTAGACAATTATAGTGGCTAATCCCGAATCTTCGTCTCTGCATGGAATAGTTTTCCCAGTGAGCCTTCAAAGGAGAAAAAGATCGGAGGTAGATTCTTATTCATTTCTTGAGGAGCATGCTGTTTTCTGTCATTTTTCAGGGATTTTTCATGGCTAGTACTTTCCCACAAGGGCATAAACTGGTAGACAATGATAATTAGTCAGTATTGTTTGAGTTGCTTTAACCTAGGAGTCTGACTGCCTCCCTGCCTCCCCACGGAGTTCACTAGTACTGTATCTCTAAGTGCCTGAGTTCCACCTCTTATTCAGCACCAGCCAGAGTTTCACAATCTTGCCAGGAGGGAATAATTGAAACTAGCAGAAGAAAGAACAGTTTAAGAAGAGATTGCAACATGATGACTCAGTGACAATCAGTTGAAGGAGAATGGAGGAGTGTGGAAGTGCTGTGAAGGTCACCGTTTCATTCATTGAGAATGCTGAACTGGCTCCATAAGGAAGTCAGGAAAAGCTCCATGAAGCCAAATCTCCAGGCAGAGTTCTGCAGTGCAGAGGGGCGCCACACCTCTTTTTTTTTTTTTTTTTTGAGATGGAGTTTTGCTCTTGTTGCCCAGGCTGGAGTGCAATGGCATGATCTCGGCTCACCACAATCTCCACCTCCTGGCTTCAAGCGATTCTCCTGCCTCAGCCTCCCGAGTAGCTGGGATTACTGGCTAAATTTGTATTTTTAGTAGAGAAGGGTTTCTTCATGTTGGTCAGGCTGGTCTCGAACTCCTGACCTCAGATGATCCGCCCGCCTCGGCCTCCCAAAGTGCTGTTATTCCAGGCATGAACCACCATGTCCGGCCTTCCCCCCCCCGCCAATTCCTGCAAAAGTGAGAAAGTGGCTGTTTCCCACAGGCACGGGATAAATACCAGGCATCCTAAGGGAAGCCGCGTGGCCACTCTCGGAATGTCCCAGGTCCTGATCTGGTCCTCACCACGTAGCTCCCGTGGAAATACGATTAGCTGCTTGGGAACAGTGGTGCTCATTTGAGGAGAATGCCAGCACTGTATTCCACTCTGCTGATTATCTATTCTTTACTACTTGGAATCATTCTTTCTGATTATGTTTTCCCTGGCATCAGAATGCAGTTTTGTTGTGTTTCTGCCATCGGAAATGATTCCCCGAGTGATTCTCTCATCTCTTCCAGACGTCTCTCTCCCCTTTCCCCTGCACCCCTGCCCCATTTGTCTGGCAGTGAGTGAGTCAGCGCTTCTTTCTTCTTTCTCTTTGCCGCGGGCAGTAAAGGGAGACTCCTTAGCAGCTGCTCAGCTACCTCCCAGAGACAGCAGCCTTTCTGCAGTGGGAGCGCGGATTTTACTGATTCTCTGCAGGGTTTCTAAATAGCGGGTCTTCCGTAAATCAAGCCTCATTGTGACTGTGAGTGAAATGGGCAGTAAAGACAGGTGCCAACACTGGAAAACAATTTCCAGCACATGTAGAAATTTAAGGAATTGTTATTCTTTGACTATGGCACTGTACTTTAAGATCTAGCTCGTGTTTGATAAAAGATTAAGTTTTACAGTGTTTGTCACACCAGCGTATAGAAAAATCATCCTTCTCTTGCCCCTACACAGGACTCTAATTAAGCTACCTCAGACACAGGGGTGGATTGAAAGGTTATTTATGGTACACAATTCCTTAATTTGTTTTCGCTTGGCCTCACAAGTTTCATCTTTCCTTTGGCATCTTATCTAGGGCAAGGTTCTCAATCTCAATTTTACTATTTTAGGCTAAATTTATTTTATTTTATTTTATTTTTTGCTCCTATGCATTGTAGGATGTTTAGCAGCTTCCTTGGCTTCTAGCCACAAAACACTAGTAGCATACTCCCTCCTTTCCCAGTAACGACCATCAAAATTGTGCCCTGGGGACAAAATTTTCCGCAGTTGAGAACTGTTGGTCTAATTGAAGATAAGTAGAATAAAAGAAGGACTTAGAAGCCTTGAGCTCAAATCTTATTTCAAAGGCTCCTTAATGTAGCTTCTAACTTTAATCTTTGATTCTGGAATGGGCTGTGCTCCTATAGCCTGCGAGCTGGCCAGTGCTGTTGGCATGAACTCTGGGAAAATGAAGCCAAAATCATGTGTCTGATCCCTGGTAGGCCACGAAGCCCGGTCAGTTCTATGATCCTAGACTGTACTTCTAATCCCAGAAAGCTGTACTTCTGGAAACTCATTCTTTTGAAGAACTGGAATTCTTCTTCCTACCTTCAGGCTCCATCCGTTCACCATCCAGGCAGGCACTGTTAGCAATATCTTAGATGACCTTCCAGAGTTACTTCTTGAATATGCCAGTGAATGTGCATACAGGTTCCTGATCAATTTCCCACTCCCCCAAATGGGCATGTTGTACATACTAGAATGCACCATTTCTTTCTTATCAATGAATCATAGAATTATTCCATATCAGTAGATATTTCATTTCCTCTTTTTTGGGTAAACTGCTATATAGAATTCTATCATACAAATGTATCAACTTATTTAACTTCTCTCACTGATTTGTACTATTATAAAAAAGTGCTGTAGTGAAAAATTTGTGTAAACATCAAAAAGTGAAATTGCTTGGTCAAATTAAATAGGCAGTTGTAATTTTGATATATAGTGCAAATAGTTCTCTGTAGGAGTTATAGTAATTTACCATCCCACCAGCGATACATCACAGCACCTATTTCTCTGCAGTCAGGACAACAGAGTGCTATTACTTTGGATTTTTATTGATTGGTAGAAAATTGTGTCTCAATGTAGTTTCCATTTGGATGTATCCTACTATTGGAGAGGTTGTGTTTCTTCATATGTGTAAGAGTCATTATTTACTTTTTTGTGGACCATTTGTTCATTCCTTGCCCATTTTTCTTTTGGATTGTTGGTTTTTTTTAAATGAATTTCTGGAAGTGTTATATATTAGGGAGACTAACCTTTTGTTATATGAATTGCAAATATTTTTTTCCAATATGTCAATTATTTTTTATTTTGTTCACAATTTTTTGCATAAATAAACTTTACAAAAATTTTATTTCATCTAACAAAAAACTTTTCCTTCATGAATTTTGGTTTCTAGTTATAAAGAAATTTGCATTTTTCTTCTTCTTTTATTATTTTCCCTTTTTTTACATCTAAATTTTTGATCCATGTGGGATTTATCCAGGTAGCTCAGTATAAGTTATAGATCCAATTTTGTGTTTTCCACTACTCAACCCCCGCATCCCCCTGCAGAACTCACTGGCTCTCTTGTTTATTTTTTCAGAGCAGGAATTTTTAAAGGGAGCTTACTAATGTAAGGACATTGTCTACTTTCACCACATGAGCAGTGCCTCCAGCAGTAGAGGGCTGGACTGGGGTGCAGGACTGTAGGCCATTGTCTCCTGCAACATCTCTAGCTCCTCCAAACTACATTAAGGTCACTTCTTCTTTGCACAAAGTCATCGTGTACTTGTTTACTAGATTTGTGGGAGTATATGAGGGTGAAATAGCACATAGATAGGGGAAAGCCTGCTCCTTTCTAATTTTGTATAAACATTGCCAGTTTGAAAAGAATCTCAAATGCATTCAGTGATTAGGAGTCAGTTGGTTCATTCTTGAGTTAGTGAGCGTAGCCTGAATACCTTCAGCATTTGACATTCAAAGTTTACCTTCAAGTGAAAGTTCTTATTTATCTGTTAACCGCTGATATGGTTTGCCTGTGTCCCCACCCAGATCTCATCTTGAATTCCCGTATGTTGTGGGAGGGACCTGGTGGGAGGTAATTGAATCATGGGGTCAAGTCTTTCCCTTGCTATTCTCATAATAGTGAGTAAGTCTCATAGGATCTGATGGTTTTATAAGGGGGAGTTTCCCTGCACAAGGTCTCTTCTCCTGTCTGCCACCATGTGAGACGTGCCTTTCACCTTCCACTATGATTTCCTCACCAGCCATGTGGAACTGTAAGTCCATTTAAACCTCTTTCTTTTGTAAATTGCCCAGTCTCAGGTGTATCTTTATCAGCAGTGTGAAAATGGACAATACAACCATACTTTGTTCTTCTTTTTCCCTGCATTAACCTATTTTGCTTGAGTTAAAAAAGAATATTATGAGATTATGAGGATGGATGGTTCTTTCAAATTGTTTTTCTCAGGAAGGTCTATAACCTAATGTGCATTTTCATGAAGGGGAAATAGATCAAGATCTCATATTTAAGCAGATACACCCGTATGTACTGTCTTCTACAACAGATCTTGCCATTTCCTTGCCAACCTCTTAAAACTCATATGGCTGAGCTGGTCAGGCTCCATGGATTCTGTGTGCATGCAAAAGCCTGACCACAGACGCCTCCATCTTTCCTTCAGAAGCATTTGGTCAAGCTGGTACAACATAAAAGCTGGGATCCTGGCTGACCCGTGATAGCACCCACTCACTCAACTTTACTTACGTTAGTAATTTTCACACAATTACTAATGTGAGAAAATAAAAATAGCTTGAGAAACACCAATAATTTCAATGAATCATTCAGATGGCATTATTTAACCTTATAGTCCCAGACACACCCTATAGTTCATATACACTGTGCATTTGCAAATAGTAATTTTGTCCTTTATTTTCAGTCAGGAATTCATAAGGCATTATATCTGTCTTGAAAATCCAAGCTCACCTTGATTCATGCCAAGAAAACTAAGAGCCATGCTTCATTTAAATTGGAATCTAAAACATTTCATTGGCAATCTCTACATTTTAGAGACTGCAAAAATGTCTGCCTAAGAACAGCAGGAATTGGTCCTGTATGTGTTCAGTTTCTCAAGATTTTAGAACAACTAACAAAACTAGTACAGCATTTTCATTTCCTTTGTTTTGAAGATAACACATTAGCTTAATTTTAAGCATTTTGTTGAGAGAAACACTTAAGTAGTGTGATAATGGATGCACCACATAGATAATGGATGCAGTGCATAGATTTACACAATGCCAAGGGTGTGAACAAGAAACCCATGGGAATACGATGTCTGGAAACTGCTTCATAGTGTCAAACTTGTCCATGGGTCCCAGGATCATTCCTTATTCTTGGCTGCTAGTCTGCAAACTGTGACTCAGAAAAGACAAAGGGAAAGACCAGGCATGCAGTGGGTGTGGTGGCAAGGTTGGCACCATTTTGCCCTTAGGTTTACACTGTCTGAGTCACCTTGACCACTTTGCTATTGGGCATCTACCTCTGCAAATAGAAGCTCTCAATGCTGAGTTCCAACCTGTTAACAATAGCAAAGGAGAAACAGTCTGTTGCACTCATTAATTTTACAGTGCCCTAGGATCAGAGACCACACCTTCTTTACATTTTGCAGCTTCCAAACCTGGCTTTATGCCTGGAACTAAAATAAACTGGCAACACATTTAGAACCATCCTTGATTCTCTGAAAGAAACTTGGTTTCTTGTTCTAGTATAGTTGCTAGTGTGCAGCTTCAGGTAATTTAGTCTCTCTCTGTCTTATGAGGACCCAGACATTATAAGTGCAGTATAAAGCACTTTTTTTTTTTTTGGCCATGTTTCTTACCATGGTTTATTTTCTTAGAACTTAAGCCAAGACATTAAAAAAAAAAAAAAAAAAATGCAGGTAGGGGATGTGGAGATGGGGAACCAACCAACTCAGTAAACAGTAGCAAGACCATTTGGCCTCAGGGTATTTGCATTCTACAAAGGGGCAAAGGGACCAAGAACACTTTGTCCAGATAGACATCTTGTCTTAAGTGTTCTTTGTATTCTTCAGAGTAATGGATAGTGAGGAACTTTCACATATTCAATTTTGATTTCTCTAGCCAACGAGCAGCTGCTGGTGTCCTCCTAAAAAGAAATTTCATTTTGTAGAAGATTTAGATCTTGGTAGGAAGGAATAATATTTATAGGAGGTCTGAATTCAGTGGGTAAATTTCTTACCTCTTCCTTGCTGTAGTTGGCTATATATATATATATATATAAAACAGTGCTTGCATTACCACATCCTAGTCCTCACTCCTGGGCCATGATCCTGCCTTTTTACTCTTGTTTCTCTGGGCAATTGAGTTGCTCCAGTTTCTTTTGGCTCACAAAAGCATTACATCATCATCCATTACATTCCCCCATTGACCACATTGGAAGGATTTCTATGTTCTGTTTTAGCTCTTCAGCCCCACAGGTATGGCATAAATAAGGAATGTCAGACTTGTATAAAGGGCCTTCACACTGCTATTTACTCTTACCCAGTCTTTAGCGGGTTGCTAGCTTACGGCCCACGTTTCTAGTCTAATCAAAAGAGAATTGGTGGTGTACTTAAGATCTAGACCTGCTGTTTCAGTAGAATATGTAACTGCCTAGATAACGGAGTTGCAAGGATGAGAAGCCAAATCTATCCTTCATCACTGGATGTTATCTAAAATTTGACTTTTGGAGTATCGTCCTTTATCTTTAAGCACTAATAAAGCATAGAGTGTGAAAAGAGCAGGGACAGAACTAACATTTTTGAAATCTACCAGATAGTCTTTTAGGCAGAATCACTTATTATTATCTTTTTTCTTTAATTCCTGCAATAAAACTGTGAAATAGATACTATTATTATATTCATTTCATGGATCAAGAAACTGTGGCTTAGAAAGAGCCTCAGGTCACATGGCTAGTCAGTATGAAACCACCACCAGCACACAGTCAGTAATTACAGAAAACAGGATTTGAACTCTACTCTTCAAATCAGACTTGAAATTACTTGCTGTTTCCATCATATCCTGGGAGGAGCCTCAGAGCAGTCTTCCCAGTTAAGGAGTAGCCTCTTTTGGGAAGGAGAGGTCACTACTACAGGAAGGGGGAAAACAGCAGAAGTGCTGAGTTTACAGAATATGATCAGCTGTTCATTGATATGTTTGCCTGGAAGTGGCCCTGCAGGTGCTGGCTGCAGAGCAGGTCTCTCCTGGAACTCCAGGAGAAACAGGTTACACAATATGCTATCAGAGAATGCAAGAGTGTATGGGACCCTGGAAATCACCTAATCCAGCTCCTTTCTTTCATTGCAAATGAAGAAACAGACAGGAAAAAACTTGCCCAGAAAGATGAAGCAAGTTCAGGGCATAGCGGAGTCTATAAGCCATGCACTCCAATCTCCCAGTTTCCTCAGCTTCTCAGCCTCTTATATCTGCTTGGGCTGCCATCTTGGGTTATCATTCTTGGTCCAAACTTCAAACTCCATCACTTAATAATGCGTTAACTTCCTACTAGCTATAGGAGTGAATTGTGAGGAGTCTGGTGGTTTTTAAAATATTTTTCTGAATGATTCAGAGCCCCCGGTATCCAGGAGTACATTATTACCTGCATGTACTATATTACTCATCCTGTGCACTCAAACATTAGCTCCTACTGCATGAATACAGTGATCACACTCACACGTGCCACAACAACAGCAGTGTCATTAGCACTGTGTCATTACACATGCACAGCCCACAGAGGTTCCCCATTTCTAATCAGCCTTCCTCTACTTATTTCTTCAAATTATATGAAATTGTTTTTATTATTTCCTAAGGAACAGGACAGTAGAAAGCTTCAGCTTAGACAGTTAATTATAGCTTTTAATTTTAAATCTGCCTCTTCAGAGGGTTGCTCACTGACTTAAGAACTATCTTACCCCAAACTGCCTGCAGCTCATATTTCCTCATGGCCTTCCAGGGCTCTGCTGATGCACAGAATAAAATTACTTTACCTTCTAGTGCCTCAGGTTTCTCATTTGTAAACTGGAGTGGCTGATACAGACCAGCTTTGGGGCATTTTTGTGACAAGCAGTAAAAAACGGTAGCAAGCTTAGTTGTAGCTTTCTTGTACTCACTGCACAAGGGCGTACTCAAAGGTCTAAATGACTCCGTTCAGTTCAATACATCGATAGTTCATTTGGTTCAGAATCTTATGTTTTTGTTTTATAATTTTATCCTATAATTTAATAGAAGGATGAAAATTAACTTGTGAGTCCCTAAAAGACATACAGGAAAAAGAAAAGTTAATTTCTTATGTTGAGTTGTGACCTGAGCAGGATCGCATTAGGTAAAAATAGATCAGAAAAAATGATCATCAGAATATATAAGAAAAAGAAAAGGAAATGGGATTATTCTGACAAGATTAAAAGACAATTGAAAGGTCAACATGGCAAAACTTTCCTCCTCTCTGTATATATTATCTTGTTATTTCTTACATATGCTTCTTTTGTTGTGGTTATTTTTTGTTCCCACATGGAAAAACTATTACAGTTCACCTAGGTAGCAAACCTGCACTTATACCCGTGAACTTAAAATAAAAGTTCAAAAACATATATAATGAATGTCCATATAAGCCTGACACTGTTACAAATTTTTATTTCTTATGCTAAATGCATTTTAATAATATTTCTAGATTGAGAAAAAAAGAAACTTAAGTGCTCAATCTTTTTTTAAGAAGGAAAATTATTGTAATCTAGTCCTGGGGTGTGTGCATAGATGATATTACATATTGGATTTTAAAGGATTAATGAATGCTTCAAAACACTTTCATCTTTGCTGAATGATGTTGGCGGGGTTTAAAGCTGTTTTGTGTTCACAATACTTCCTCCACGAAGTATTCACACATCATCTCCAGCTGCTGTTACTCTATCTGCTACTTCTGCACTTTTTCCATGGCTCCATTACTGCCCCTTAACTGGGTGATTTATGTGTTTAATATGCAGGCTGTCTCTCTTACTAGCATGGAAGTTCTTTGAGGTGTTTCTTTTCTGTGTAATCTCACAGGCATTATATATAGATACTTAAAAAAACTTGAGTGAATTAATGAATTAATGAGTGGGTGGATGGATGATGGTACCAGTCAGGCTACATAATTGCCCATGAGAGGTTACTGTTTGTCATGTGTATTGGTAAGGGTTCTCGAGAGACACAAAACCAATAAGATATACATATATAGTAATGTACTATATAATGATGTTTCGGTCAAGGATGGAGCTCATCTATGATGGTGGTCCCATAAGATTATAATGGAGCTGAAAATTTCCTTTTGCCAAGTGATGTTGTAGCTGTCATAATGCAATACATTACTTACATGTTCGTGATGACACCGACATGAACAAACCTACTTCACTGCCTGTCATTTGAAAGTATAACATATATAATTATGCACAGTACATAATACCTGATGATGATGATAAATAACTATGTTAGTGGTTTATGTATTTACTGTACTACACTTTTTGTCATTATTTTGGAGTGTATGCCTTTGACTTATTACAAAAACAAAACAAAAAGTTAATTCTGAAACAGCATCAGGCAGGTCCTTCACGAGGTATTCCAGAAGGCATTGCTATTATAGGAGATGACATGCCTGTTACTGCCTCTGAAGACCTTCCATGAGGACAAGATGTGGACATTGAAGAAGTGATATTAATGATCCTGAACCCATGCAGGCCTAGAATAATGTATGTGTTTGTGCCTTAGTTTTTAACAGAAAAGTTCAAAAAGTAACAAATAAAAATTTAAAAACAGGAAAAAGCTTGTAGAATAAGGACATAAACAAAGAAAGAATTTTTCCACATCTTTATACTGTGTGTTTTAAGCTAAGTAAGTGTTATTACAAAAGCATCAAAAACTTAAAAACAATTAAAAAGTTTAAACATAAAAAAGCTGTAGTAAGCTAGGGTTAACTTATTATTGAAGAAAGAAAGGTTTTGTAAATTTAGTGTAACCTAAGTGTATAGTGTTTATAAAGTCTACAGTAGTGTACGGTAATGTCCTAGGCCTCCACATTCACTCACCACTCACTGACTTACCCAGAACACCTTCCAGCCCTGCAAGCTCCATTCATGGTAAGTGCCCTATACGGGAGTACTATTTTTAATCTTGTATGTCCTATTTTACCGGGCCTGTTCTATATTTTGATATACTAATACCATTGTATTACAATTACCTCAGTATTTAACACAGTAACATGCTATATAGGTTTGTAGCTTAGGAGCAATAGGCTCTACCTTATAGGCCAGCTGTGTAGAAGGCTATACTATCTAGGTTTGTGTAAGTACATTCTATGATGTTCACACAACAATGAAATCACCTAATGACACATTTCCCTTAACACATCCCCATTATTAAGCAATGCATGAATGCATGACTGAATATATATATATATATATATATATATATATATATATATATATATATAGAGAGAGAGAGAGAGAGAGAGAGAGAGAGAGAGAGAGATTTATTTTCACGAATTGGCTCACATGATTATGGAGGCAGGCAAGTCCAAAATTGATAAAGCAGGCCAGCAAACTAGAAAGTCAAGCAAGAGTTGCTGTTGCAAGCTTGAGTCTAAAATATGCAGGACAAGAAAGAGAAGGCTGGAGACTCAGGCAGTATTTCTATTTTATGGTATTGAGACAGAATTCCTTCTTCTCCAATAAACTTCACTTTTTGTGCTTAGGGCCTTCAAATAATTGGATGAGGTTCACCCACCTTATCAAGAATAATCTCCTTTAACTTATCAACCTAAATACAAAATGGAAAGGCTCTCTAAAAGAAAATAATATTTATTTGGGAATAGGACATGACAGTGAGAGTACACGTCATAGTAAACAATGTGCATGGCCAAAGAGGTAAAGGAAGACAAAGATTTTTAAAGGAAAATGAGGAGGATTACATAAATAATTTTTGAACACTAACATAAAAAACATATCCATAAATGTAACTGAAAGAAGATCTAGTATCATTTATCAGTGGCCAGTGCTTCCCATTTAACTCGCCAAATATACTTACTCATCTAATATCTCTGCAAGAAAGGAGATACATCTTTTGATGTTCTCCAGGGGCTTGACAAGAAAATCTCAAAGTTAATTGTAGGTCAAAAAATTTAATTTATAATTTTGACACTAAGGAAGCCCATCAAAGATGCCAAAAGGTTTAAAACACTTTATCAAAACAGATCACAGGTCACTGTGAAATAATAATCATTCATTTAACCAGTGTAATAAACAAAATACTTCAAAAGCAACACAGCAAGTTACATGGATATTAAAAAAAAAAAAAACCTTAACTCTTTTAAAGCTCAGTTTTCCTAAGTAATCAAAAACCTAATAAAAGCAACTTAAAATTATCTTGATAAATACAAAATCTTTGTTTCTTATGCTGACTACCTGAACAATAAAAACAAACAAACAAAAACCCAATACTTTCTGAAGTGTGATTCCTTTTTCTTATGGAAAGCCCATTTAGATAACCTGGAATTTGAGCCTGATGAATAAGTACTTCAATTTAATTTTACAAAAGAAGAGAATGTTTCCAAGTTTATGAGTATACACTGTATTATAAAAGAAGTAAACAAGAAAACTAATACCCAAGACAGGGATTACATGGACTAATTCAGACTCATCAAGAAAAGCTGAGTACAGAATCAAGTTATATTGGAGGGAATCATTGCTTTTCTAAATGTTCAAGATAAACATTTTAGCATTGGGCCATAAGAGTAGAGTTAGAGCCATAAGAAAAAAAAGTTACAGGAGCTAACAAAAAAGTGAAAGGAGAGACTTACCATTCCAGACCTTGTCAAGGGGAGAAACAGGAAGAGCAAAAAGCAATAACGTATGACCTGCAAATTATGCACAGCAGAAGTTGAATTTCTGAGCTAGAAATCTGAGAAGCCTCAATAAGAAAACTCTACCTTAAGAAATGAAATTACCATTCTAAATGAAAAGGGAGCATTTTAAACCTGAAATTAGAGAAATTAAATGGATCTCAGGAAGCAACGTGACAGAACTAGAACCCGTAAAACAGGAAGAAGCTGCAATTCAGGAGATTATAAAAAATTTAAAGAAATTGATTTCAGAATAAAAATCAAAACCTCTTGCAATGTTTACTGAGAACAGATAGATACTTCATTAAAAAAAGGAGAGAAAAGAAACAATACTGTTTAAGCTGTTTACTAAGAACAGATCAATACTTCATTTAAAAAAAAAAAAAAAAAAAAGGAAAGAAAAGAAACAAACCAGGCATAGTAGTATGCACATGTAGTCCCAGCTACTTGAGAGGCTGAGACAGGAGGATTGCTTGACCCCAATAGTTCAACTTCAGCCTCGGCAGCATAGTGAGACCTCATCTTTAAAATACGTTTTTTTAAAAAACAAAATAAACCTTGTTCTAACCTAGTGGACTACATTTTTTAGTTTTGTATTAATGTATTTTTAATATTAAAGCTCAATCTTTAAAAAGGCTTATAAATAATTTCGTTGTAATAATAGCCAACTGTATCACAAAAATTTCTTTTATAAATTCATTCTTTACAGACCTTTTACAACCTGCATAGGCCTTTGGTAACATATTTAGAATTTCTGCTTTGCCCTATACTTCCTTTTCTTAAATAACCAGTCATTTTACTCCAGAACAAAAATTTACTACACAATTTTCTATCTCATACAAAATTATTGTATTTTTAAGCTTTCTTACCAAAAAATACATTTCCATACTTACAAATGTCTTTACATTTTCCTCTCCTACTTACTGGTTCCTTTCTATCTTGTTTCTATTACCTCCCTAAATTTACTTTTTGAGACAACCTATAATAAACTCTGAATTTAGACAAAATTGATCTTTTTTTCTGAATGAAGAATATATTTTTATGCCTTTCTCATTAAAACACATCTTTTGATATACTTTATATATAGAATTATATATTGATTAAAATGTTAAACTCTTAGTAACCTTAGTTTCTAGTGAAAACTTAGGTGGCAAAAAGTTATAAACCATCTCTCACATATCAAGTATTTTATCTTATTTAAAAATGACTTAGATATTTAATGAGTATCTATCACTTTATTTAACATAACATTAAGACTTTAAATTACATAAAAAGTTTATTTATATATGTTGATCCCATTTCAATTTAACTACTGTATTTTAAACAGTTTACCTAGATTACTTATGAAAACTGAGATATTAGACAAAGCTAGTAATTGTTTGAAGTTGTTTTCCTGTTAAACATTTTCATAACCTATGATTATTAGGTGTTCACCTAAATAAAAATCTTAAAGTTAAATAAATGAATATTTTCCCAATACCTCAAAAGATGCAGCTGTTTTGATTATATCAACAATGTTAAACAAGATCATTCTGTTTGTAGGCTAACATAGTTTTACAAGCTTTGTGTCAAACCTTGACACTTTAAAACATCTATCAGAGATGAATATAAAACTGTCTGACCAATAAATCTAGGCAAAATGTACACTGACAATTCTGAAGACATTTCTATTTTTACTTTATCAACATATTTAAAATCAAATAATTTATCAAATATTTACTTAAGTCACATTAACTAAAAATATTTGGGTTTTTTATTATATTTTTGATAAAATACTTTAGGTACTTTTTTCTTTTAAGTTAATCAGAGCACTTTCATATATTCTGGTAAGAAAATAGCACCTACACACAACATAAAAACATGCAGACAACACAAATATATAGACATAAGCAGGTTCCCTAGCTTTTATTTTGAAATTTTAGTCTTGAGACGGTGAAACAGTAACATTAACACACCAATTGATTAAAGGCATTTGGATCCAAATTATATTTCTGACAAAATAGAACCTGTTCATATTGCTAAAATTTATTTGCCCTGTTAGGTAATCTAATGAAAGCTATGGAACAAAATTTTGGATAAAACAGTTTGGGTTAAATAAACAAACAAACAACTCTTTTATCTTTTTTCTTCCTTTTTTTCAGTTGCAATTAAGTTTAGGGTTACATGTTCAATGTCTAAAATTTCAGTATACATTTGAGCTAGTATTGGATGTACTGTACAAGAAAATCCAAACCTCCAAGTGTCCTTGAATGAATAACAAATCTATCTCATGTTTGCCAATATGTTCGAATAGTCAATATGAGTAAAGAAGTATTTTTAAAAAGCTACTTGCAGTTTTATTTAATTGCTTTTCTTCTGGCTCCTGAGTGGCAAACAAAGGAATTTTTTATGCTGGAGATACTTTGTATTATTGCTCTAAGTTTAATATCTTGACCTGTTTGATCTGAGAGTCTGTTATAGATATGTGTCTTCCTTCCTTCCTCCCTCCCTCCCTCCCTCCCTCCCTCCCTCCCTCCCTCCCTCCCTCC